>NC_081568.1:55015347-55027267 GCF_022355385.1 Mustela nigripes
ATGTTTATAAAAAATAAAAAATTAAAAAAAAAAAAAATAAAAATAAAGCGAAAAGTTAAAAAAAAAAAAAAAAAGAAATTTCAAGTTGTAACAGCAATCTTTGCAATTCTAGCAACCTTTGAACTTGGCATTTCATTTAATTTTTTTCTTACTTTTTTTAATTGATAGAATTTGTAATTTTGATCTTCTCCCATAACTTAAGTCAATTAGACAATTAAATGAAGACCAAACACAGCAAGGCATGAGGCCTGTTCTCACTGTTTGAGAGAAAGGGACCTTGCTTCTCACAAAGATCTAATTTCAAGATCCAACATTCTGGTTCAGGTTTGCTACACAGAAGAGTAGTATGCTTTGTTGCTCCTTCTCTTTACTGAAATATCAATTTCTGGTTGATTGGTTATTGCCTAGAGTCTTGAGGAAGCCTGAGGAAGTTAATTCACCTCTCCCTGGAATGCTTTAGTTCAGCCAAGCCCTAGGCAAGAAGGCATCTGGTGAGGGACTCGGAATCCTTCAAGTATAATGAAAGAAGTTAACGTCTACATTACTCTAAAACAGTAATTGTGCAAAATGTGGTCCTTGGAACATCTGCAACATAATAATCTGGGGAGTCTGCTAAAAATGCAGATGACTTGGCTCTACCCCAAAACAAGAAAATAAGAATATTTGAGGGTGAAGATTAAGTAAAATCATTTTTTAAAGTAAATTCTTCAAGGATTTACTTTGTCCCTTAAGATTTTAGAACCAGTGATGTAAATGTTCATTGTTTCTAAGGAAGAACCAGTAAGACCCCATAGATAATTTACATACTCTCGCCTGGGATATCCTTGACTCTTCTTTGTACCATTTCTCCCATAATTATGTTTTAAATCACAAATTTGCTTCTCTGGTATAAGCTTTAATCAGCTTGACACTTTTCTTTCTCTGCTTCTGGAGGGATAGATACTCATAATTTTATATTAAGATTAAAGAATGGTAGATATTTAACTGCATCATCTTTTCTTCCTTTGGTCTGCCCTTTCCTCCTAACCCAACAAATAAAATAGAACAAATACTGTGTTCCTTATCAACCTTATGCAATTTGATGCCATCCTCCCAACAATTACAGTTGGTATGAAGACTTTCAAGACTTTCCATTGCAAGTGACAGAAAATGCAACGTTGACTATCTTAAATACTAAATGGAATTGACAAGAAATACAGAGGTAGGGACAATGGATTCCAGGGGAGGCTTAATCCAGTGACACAATAAAATCTACAAAGAAACCTGATATAAGGCATCTACCTCATCCTAATATTAACTCCTTTCCTGGTGTAAGACAATATTCAGCAGATTTTGGTGACTCTATTCTTCCTTGTTCACTTCTGGAAGGTAAGTCAAGAGGATTTGGAAATTAAAGATTCTATTCAATCAATATTCAAAATAAATCAATTTTGGTAAAATATCTAATGCATTTTATTGCCCATTTCATTTCAAAAATATTTATATCACCTTATAAATTAAGCTATATTTTTATTATTTTTAAAGTTATAAAATTTTGGCAAATCCAAAAAAGGGTAATATAGAAGAAAAACTATCCAAAAAGTTTGTGTTTTCATTTGTTTATGTTCATTGGATTATCTGATTTGAGTAATGCAATTGTCTTTAGGGTTTCTGCTTTTTGGGGTAGGAATGGAAATATTGTTAAATCATTTTTGCTTCCTGGAAATATATTACAGAAAACTTGTTTCCTAATAATGTCAGATAGAAATTTTTCTTATGAATCACTTAAAAATGATTTTCAAGGTCCTTGGCTGAAAAAAACCCTTACAATTATGATTTTATAAGAAATTAAAATTAATAAAGTAACATATAGCATGGTGATACATAGGAATTCCAGTATACATAATAAGTATACTGGAATATTTTATTCTAAATAGTCTATATAGAGCTTTTATAAATTATATACTCATATATTATATGTAAATTGGAATCCCATAATATTCATTATATCCTAACAAGGAACAGTGTCATCTGATTTTTTCCGTAACTACTGACATTTCTTTTATCAAAGACTATAAATTCTTTCCCAGACCCAAGTTGTTAACTTAGAGTGGACTTTTCTTCTACTTTCAGCACACACAACTTAGAATAGTCAGGGAGACTATTCTAAATCAGGCAAAACAGAGGAATGAATGACATTTTTGGATTGAGGTAAAAGTATATAGCAGTTGTTATATTAGTGTTGGATGGGAGTATTAAGGGGTAGACTGGAAATCCTAAGTGTAATGAATTTTACCAAAGGGCTATTTGTAAGGAAAGGTGAGGATTCTTGTGATTTAAAGTCAAGGGATTACAGTCTGAAATGCTTCTGCCAGCCTACATCTTGCTCAGCAGCAAGAAATCAAACAAAAACATTAAAGAGGAAGAGAATATGTGTTGAGTATCCACTGTGACAGTGAATTACAAAAGCAAATGTTTACATCACCCACACCTAAAAATTAATTTATCGTGGGGTTATGGACATTGGGAAATGTATGTGCTATGAAGTGTATAAACCTGGCAATTCACAGACCTGTACCCCTGGGGCTAATAATACATTATATGTTAACCAAAAAATTTAAAAATTAAAAAAAATTGGAAAATCGAAGGCTCCTGAACCCTGAAGTCACTTAGATCTTTCTGTCATGTGGACCCTGCCGGTCAAGTCTCTGGAAGTCAGCACTTCCAGATTTGATACACAAAATACTATGTCCAAAAGGCAGCAACAACAAAAATATGTTCTTCCATCAGATAAATATGAGACATATAGAAATGAAGAATACAATGATGGTGATAGCTCACCTCAAGGAAGAAAGAAAATTTGGAGTTCATTCCACGGTGACTTTTTCAAGAGGAACTCTCATTATGAATGTGGTGGATATGAGCCTCATCTTTCATACCTCCAGGAGAATGATGGAAATGTGTTGATGAGAAATGTCCAAGAGGACCCCAAAATAAGACACACTCCCTATAGCACCCGGCACAACAAGAGGAGAGTGAAATGGCAAAATGAAGGCCATATCCATATTACTGTGTGGAGAGACAGAAAAACTCTGAAGAGAGAAATGGGGGTGAACGCACAAAATGGAAACCCAGGGAAATGGTTCAAGATCAGTATTCCCTATGGGAAAAAGTATGACAAGACATGGCTAATGAATTCAATCCAGAGCCATTGCAATGTCCCCTTCACTCCAGTCGATTTTCACTACGTGAAAAACCAGGCTCGGTTCTTTGTCCAGGATGTTGGCACTGCCTCTGCACTGAAGGATGTCAGCTGCAAGATTTATGATGAGGAGAACCGAAAGATATCTATCTTTGTCAATCCCTCCTCTGTACCCTACTCTGTGAGGTATAAGTTGGAGCCAGAAGAAATGGAGCAGCTAAAGCTGACCATGAACAAACGCTATGACGTCTCCCAGCAAGCTCTTGACCTCCAGTGTCTCCGCTTTGACCCAGACTTGGTAGGCCATGATATAGATATAATCCTGAACCGAAGAAACTGCATGGCAGCCACCCTGCAGATCATTGAAGAGAATTACCCTGAGCTATTGTCCTTGAACTTGAGCAACAACAAACTGTATGGGCTAGATGGTCTGTCTGACATTATAGAGATGGCCCCCACAGTCAAGAACCTGAACCTCTCCAAAAATGAGCTGAACTTGCTGTGGGAGTTAAACAAGATTAAAGGACTGGAGCTTGAAGAGCTTTGGCTAGAAGGAAACCCCTTGTGTGACATCTTTCCAGACGAGTCCACCTACATAAGTGCCATCAAGGACTGTTTTCCTAAGTTGTTACGCCTGGATGGCCAGGAGTTATCACCACCAGTTATCACTGATACTGACACACCCTGCTTGTTAAAGCCCTGCAAGGAAAGCTACAAAGGATCTGATGCCCTGAAGAGTCTAGTCCTGCAGTTCCTGCAGCAGTACTATTTCATCTATGATTTTGGAGACCGTCAGGGTCTCCTCGGTGCCTACCATGATGAGGCCTGCTTCTCCCTGGTCATTCCCTTAAACCCCAAGGACCCAGGCCCAAGCAGTTTGTGGGAGTACTTCAAGGAAAGCAGGAATATGAAGAAGCCCAAGGACCCCTCCCTGTGTGTTCAGCCACTAAATCACACAAAATATGACATCGTGGGCTCCCTCTGTGTGCTGCCCAAAACACAGCACGATCTCAGCTCCTTCTTGGTGGACATGTGGTTCCAGACGGAAAGGATGCTCTGTTTCACTGTCCATGGGGTGTTCAAGGAAGTGGAGGGAAAGTCTCAGGGTTCTGTTCGCGCCTTCACCAGGACTTTCATCACCATCCCTGCCAGCAATTCCAGTCTATGCATCGTGAATGATGAGCTGTTTGTGAGAGATGCTACCCCCAGTGAGACTTGGAATGCGTTCTCCTACCGAGATCCTACACCAACTTCCAGCTCCATGCCCACCGTCTCCCAGGAGCAGCAGGAAATGGTTCATGCTTTCTCCACTCAGTCTGGAATGAAACTCGAGTGGTCTCAGAAGTGCCTTCAGGACAATGAGTGGAACTATGCCAGAGCTGGTCAGGTCTTCACTATGCTCAAGAATGAGGGCAAGATCCCAGAGGAGGCTTTCAAGCAAACCACCTAAAAGAAGCCTTAGATGTCCACGTCATCGCTGTTTCTCTTTCCTCCAGCCTAAGGCTATACCCATGACTGGGGATGGAGGCCTGGCTGACCACGAAATCAAAATTACCTTACAGGCCAGGTAACATAAGCACCTGAAGGATCAGTTGTTCCATGTACTTTCCTCACACATGATCGCTGTTTATTTTCATAATAAAGAGTTATGTTGCAAAAAAAAAAAAAAATTTAAAAAATTATTTCCCATTCAAAGGACCAGATAGATTGCAATTAAAATAATTTCATGACATTTCTAAATCCTAAGCAGGGATTCCACTGGCCCATGTGGGGTTAGCTGCATGCCCTTTGACAAACAACCAGTGACATCTGAGAAGATGACATTCATTTGGCTAGTTGGGCCACCTGCCTATTCATAGAATAGTAAACCATTTCCAGTTTCTGAATGTCCCATTGCAAAAGTATGGCTACTCCAATAAATAGAAAGAAGTGGAAAAATAACTTTTTTGAGAAATTCATAGGAGAGGACAGGGCTGAGCAGATAAAAATTAGGTATCTAGAGAGCAGACATCTTGGAAGTACTTTCTCTTGTCATATCTGGGACAGTCTGAGTATCCAACACTGATGGATGACAACTAATTAAACAAAATAAATATCCATAAGGCCACATTGATATGAATAAATAAAATAAATAGATTTCCCCCCTTAAGTCGAATGTAAAATAATATACCTAGAAAATATTATGGACCTAGAGAATTATCAATGTTGACTAATATTTCTCATTAATTACGAAGACAGGCATAGTTTTATAGAGTAGAAAACTGTAGACCAAGTTTCTGACCTTAACCAACACATCAAAGTTGACATCACTAATACTGGGACAGATATCATGGACCTGCTAATATGCAACACTCAAAAGGGCAGGTTCTGTATCACTTGTGTAACATTTCTGCCCAAACCATAATCTGACTCTTACCATGAGAAACAAGAGACAAGCTCAAATTGAGGGCTAGTTTATAAAATAACTGGCCTTTATTCTTCAAAGTTGTCAAGCTCAATGTACACAAAGAAAAGGCATTATTTTTCTAAGTTAAAAGAGACTAATGAGTAATGATATCTAAAAGCAAAGCATGCCACGGATTGCTTCTTGAGCTAAGGAAAAATATAGCTAAAACATGAATTATTGAAACAGTCAGATTTAGATATGGATTGTGAATTAGATAATAGTATTATATTCAGGTTGAATTTCATTATATTGATAATCACACTATGGTTATGAAGGTGAACATCTTAGTATGTAAATACTAGGTAGCAAATACTAAGTATTTAGAAGTAAAGTGCTATGATGCTCTAACTTACTCTTGAATGTCATCCAAAGGATATAAACTGTGGATATATACATTAAAGATGTCAGCCTTTGAGTTAGTAAAGACAAAAAACTCTTTTCCATGTGTTTCCATGATATAACCAAATATGAATATTTAGAATATTATATATTGGTGCTCTTTTTTTTTTTTTTTAATTTTTTTTTTTTTATTAACATATATTTTTATCCCCAGGGGTAGAGGTCTGTGAATCACCAGGTTTACACACTTCACAGCACTCACCAAATCACATACCCTCCCCAATGTCCATAATCCCACCCCCTTCTCCCAAACCCCCTCCCCCCGGCAACCCTCAGTTTGTTGTGAGATTAAGAGTCACTTATGGTTTGTCTCCCTCCCAATCCCATCTTGTTTCATTGATTCTTCTACCCACTAAAGATTTTATTTATTTACTTAAATGAGAGAGCATGAGCAGGGAAGAGAGGCAGAGGGAAAGGGAGAAGCAGATTCCCCACTGAGTAGGGAGCTCTATCATAGGACCCTGGGACCATGACCCAAGATGAATGCAGACACTTAACTGACTGAGCCACCCAGTCACCCCAACTCGTGATGCTTTTTATTTAGAATATTATATGGTATTGATGCTTTTTAATTAGTTGTAGGAATCTAAGAAAGAAGTTGTAACTAAAGAATGGGTCAGAGACTTTTTAAGAACATACCTCCATTACTGCTTATGTACTTATTCCCACATTAGATGAATATAATTTAAATGTATTGAATAGGTATCCAATCTTGGGAGGTAGGAGGGACTCTGGGAAAGTCATAGATTAGGAAAATATGCTGGAAAAAATTGTAAGTTTCCTGCTTATCATGTAAAAACTGGATACAAAAAAATTAACACTTCAAAACACACTTTTTAAAAACAAACATTAAAGGCAACAATTTTGTTTCAAGAAATTCTTTAATAGAAGAAACATTACTATTTCAGATAATATGTATTAATATTTTAATGCTTTTAATATTTCAAGATTGGCTGAAATCTCATTTAATAAGTTGAAACTTGTGAGAAAGATAATGGGTATGGGAACTTGGCATGCAATTTGTCCATTTTCATTGTTAAAAAATAAATTTTTGTAACATTTTGATTTTTTAAAAACTGGCTTTATATTTTTTTTATTTAACTATAGAGAATTATACTTAATTAGTCAAAGACTCATGTATTTTAAACTGGATTTAATAGTTAATGTCTGAAATGAAGGGTGGCATAAATTACCTAGTCAAAAATAAAAACTAATACCCAGAGAAATTAAGGAATTTACCCAGAAAGAACTTGTGCTTGATGTTTCTCTTAAAATATTTTTGTTTAACTTTCACCGTCTTACCCCTTATTAGTGGATCTTTTCAAAAATGATAGAAGCAGGAAGAAATGGCAATATTTTATTATTTTTATTTTTTAAGATGTATCTTTTTTTTAGGCAGAAAGAGAGACACAGAGAGAGCTTGGGGTGACAGGTAGAGGAGAGGGGGAGAGAAAAATCTCACGCAGACTCCCCACAGAGTTGAAGCCCTCAGCAGCAGCAGCAGCAGCAGCAGAGGGCCTCCATCTCACAAGCCTGTGATGGGCACCTGAGAGGAAATCAAGAGTTGGAAGCTTCATCAACTGAGCTACCCAGGCACCCCAGAAATAGTAATATTTTAAAACAAAGAAAATTGATATAATATTAAGCACCAGAAAAATGTGGGGTTTTTTTTGTTTGTTTTGTTTTGTTTTTGGTCTAAAATTAGACTATATATTCTGTACCTTTTTTTTTTCCTTCCTATGTTCTACCTAAAGTTCCTTTGCTTTTCTTAGCTGGTTGGCTAAAGTAGGCATTTGCTAAATAGTACCCTTGGGGGCTTGGGTGAGTTAATAGAGAGTTCTGAAGTAACATAGTATAAAATAGCTTATTCTGAAACACGACCTTTAATAAACTGTCTCTCTTGTATAAAACATTTTAGGAAAACTCTTCCAGATAATTTGTTGCAGATTAGATTAAAGGAGGGTGGGGGCCGGTGGGGGGGGGGAGCCCTACTTATTCTCCTCTCCCTGGTTCATAGCTGTAAATTCTGCATTTATTTGTTTATAACATAACTAGCTGTAGCTGTAATTCTGCACTTAAATCTAAACTTGAGGGGGTATAGCACATAAGGAAAGATATTGTCATTTCACAGCCATCTTCAAAAAAATAAAAATAATAAAAATAGAGAAAGAAGGGAGAGAAAGAAAATCTCTTTATCATTGTTATTATTAATTGTAATTTATAAATGGTAAGGAATTTCCTCTTAAAATGGGTTATTTTGGGGCCCAGAATTATGTTTTTTTTTTAAAGATTTTATTTATTTATTTGACAGAGAGAGATCACAAGTAGGCAGAGGCAGGCAAAGAAAGAGAGAGGAGGAAGCAGGCTCCCTGCTGAGCAGAGAGCCCGATGCGGGACTCGATCCCAGGACCCTGAGATCATGACCTGAGCTGAAGGCAGCGGCTTAACCCACTGAGCCACCCAGGTGCCCCCCAGAATTATGTTTTATCTTCTTTCCTTGTTATACCAAACTTCTTCTACATAGGATTACCTGTAGATTAAAAGATCCATAAATTGAAATTGATAGCAGTGCATATGGGTGTATCTATTTATGTAATTGTATGTGTGTGTGTAAACATATATATATCTAGATGTTAGAAATCATCAAGTAAAGCTCAACCTTAGAATAGGACCTCAATACCAAAGGAAATGTTACAAAACAGATAAGCCAAGATATCTAAACATTGTAAAATTTACCAAGTACTATGCTACTTTGGCCATCAAAATAGAAAGAGATACCTAACCAGTCACTTAAATGGCATTTCTCATGGCTGTTGCACAAGTGTTTTTCTTGATTTTAAGGACATTTTACTACTAGGCTTTATAGCTAGGAAACTACAGTAGAGTGAAGAAGAGGACAGTTCTCAGCAATCTTTGAGTAAAGATAACAGTTCCATGATGCATTTTGTGTTAGGGTCTCTTGATGTAGGTAGAGTTCAAAATATCAAATAGTAGAGAATGAAAACAATTCCTAAGGAAGCCCCCAGATGTACGATTCTTCCCTACAGTTTTCTCATTGTCAGACATGAAATGGCCCCAAATTAAGTTACAGCTCTTCCTAACAAAAGTGATAGACTAGTCTTTGCAATCCTATGGAAGGAGTTATTTGAGTTTGTGTTCCTGCAAATCATTCTAAAAATAAAATCTCATATTTCATAGAATATAAATATGTATGTACATATATATAATACATAGTTTCATAGAATATAAATATATACATATGTGTATACATATATGCATGTATGTTCATATATATTCTATGAAATATATGTATACGTATAGACTAGGAAATATGGGATTTTCTTTTTATAACCTTTTATATATACATATATATTATATGCATACATGCATATGTATGTGTGTGTGTATGTATATATACATATAGATAGAGAGGAGATGGAGGGTGTATTCATATATTAAGATCTATAAAAATGTGATTTTTCTGCCAGCCTATGGTATACTAGCTTTGATGAAATGTGGTACATTAAAAACAACAACAACAACAACAAAAACACCTAAGTGAACTTTTGTCCTCAGATCCTATGTAGTTTAAACAGCCTGGTAAAAATGTTATATTAATTTGTTGATTTTGAATTTTCATATACAGATAATTAGTTGTTCCTTGTAGGCTTGGGTTTGAGAAGAATTTCTGAAAATAAATTAACCCCCTGCACATTTTATTCCTGCAGAGGAAGGAGTGTCCATGGTCAGGACAAATTCTAGCACTACAAACAAGATGTCCTTCCTTATATATGACTGCTTTCTTCAAGCAAATGATTAGAAAGATTAACGTGCAAATAACAGACTAAAGCATCTCTTACAAGGGAAAAAAAAAAACACATCCTGATACACTGAAAATCACTGGTACCAAAATCTATTTCTATAAACGTCAGTTAGTTTTATGATAATCAGAATACATTGTTTGGAGAAAAATATTAATTTAGGTAGGTCTGAAGAGTTGTCACCCAGTTAATTAATCCCATCTGCTATTTTTACTGTCAGAGCTGCAGCAATCTGTTTGCCAGAAATTCAAAACCAGAAAAAAGCCCCATGAGCCCCATGAACAATCTTTGTCTATGTCTTTCACCTAATATACATGAATTCGAATTTGAAAAGGTGATTAAAAAACGAAATTATCAGGATAATATGCTTTATTTCATTTGTGTTCATGGAAATTTAGGAAGTTAACTTTGAATATCATGGCATTCAGAAAAACCAAACTGTGAAATTGCAGGAAAAGAGAGAGAGTGTGTGTGAGAGAGAGAGAGAGAGAGAGAAAGGAGATGTAGAAATAGCATTAAACAATTTTACCTTTGTTCCTAAAATAGAAGGAGTGGTTTCACTTGCAATTAAAGTGTGTACTTTATTATTTATAATCTTCTCCTTGATTTCTTGTGTCAAAAATTGTTCACTGCTCTTCTTTCTGTTATGTTAACTTTGGAGTAGAACTTGAAAGATGAGTTTTTTTCATACTTAATGTTCTATGTAGTCTTTATTCTTTAGATAATGCTGTTTTACAGGAGGCCTAAGATTAGACTTGTTATTGAGAAATAATTCATATGTGACAATGTAATGTGAGTAATTACGTGCATTATAAATTTCCCAAATAGACATATGGTATCTTGTTTTCCCCTGTGAGTTTATCACTCAGGTGCTTAGGGAAGTGCATTAACTTTTCAAGACACCCATTTCCCTAAGCTTTTAGATTATGCCAGAGCATAGAATGTAAATAAACAGATATTTATCAGTAAAGAGAACTGGGTAAGCGCATAGGATCTATGTGGCCACTGAACCTACCTATCACATTTATCATTAGAAATGTCAGTTTCCCTTTCACAGTTCACGAAACAAAGTCATCAGGAAGTGACAAACCACAAGAGCTAACACGCTATTTTTAATCCTTATTTTATTTCATCTCATAGTCTGACATTACTATGCATTTCTTCCCCTTCATAATCCTACCTTTATGATTAGGTCCTCCCTTTCATAACATCTCCTCTAACATTTATATTTTGTTGCTTTATGTCTTTTCCTAGAATGATTATATTCATACCTTTGGGCTGAACTGATTCTGTTGTATTTTCATGTACTAGATTCCTCTACCTACTGTATTTTAAACTTACCCCACCCTCACCCAAATAGATCACATTTTGTTTTCCCTCAGACTTGATCTCCTCACCTATTTTTTATTCTTAAATTAGGAGTGTCCTTATTCACTGACTCTAGTCGATTCAAAGTCATGCCTCTCTTTCTTCCTTACCCAGTATTGTTTGTGAAGTCATGATGCCTACCCTGAAATGTAAATTCTTTGAGGACAGAAACCAATAGTGACCATGTTGTTTGCCAAATATTAACTCAGTTCTGAATTTATATTAGGGTACACAATGTCTGTCCATACAATTACAAAAAATATTAAACATAATTCACGTTATTGGTTACATTGGAATTTTAGCATTAGAATTTTGCTTGTCATTGTTGGGTCATAGCAAGATTTCCAATTATTTTGTATAAGCCCTATTTTCATGGTCATAGCTATCAGAAATGGATTTTATTTTCTTCTCTTTGTCCATACCACATGTAGGGAAAAACCTGTAACCCTAAGGAACATCTAAGGTTTTATATAACCGCTTAAGAAAAAAGGTATATCCCTAAAAATCCTTTAATTCATCTGATTCCAGCTCATTACATCATTCACTGATTTATTGATTCACACATATTGAATTATGTGATTTTAAGAAAGACTTACTTATTCAACACATATCTATATGTGAGGAACACATATTGATTCACACATATTGAATTATGTGATTTTAAGAAAGACTTACTTATTCAACACATATCTATATGTGAGGAAC
>NC_081568.1:55027277-55092427 GCF_022355385.1 Mustela nigripes
TTACCTAGGCACTTGAGTACATAGATAAAACAGACAATGACCCTTGCCCTCATTTATATATATATATATATATATATATATATATGAAAGTAAGTGCTAATAACAAAAGAAAAGAGCAAAACTAGGTGGATGGTGAATCTCTGACGGGAAATATTGATGTCTCAAAGAAAAAGGGAGAGAGAACAAATGAAAATATTTTGGCCTTACTCCAGAAATTGAGACTGAGGAAGATAGATTACAATCCTTTTCTCCTTTTCTCCTTTCACAAATGGGGGTTGCATTTCTTTTTTTTTCTTTTGTTCCCAATCAACTCCCAGCCTAAGTCGTGTGATAGAAAGTCTAATGCGCTGAAGAAATAAGCTCTGAAATAGCCAATGAAAGAAGCCATTCCTAAAGAATGAAGAGTTAATGAAGAATTTTTAACAGCCTATCGACTCAGCTTCACTCTGTTACCATTTAAATGGCCTCAAATGGGATGTGAAGCTTAACATATCACGAAATAGCATGTAGTTTCTGGTGGCTGCAAACATTTTCTCATTAATCCTAGTTGCCGGATATATCAGCAATACCAAGACAAGAGTCTACAGCCTTGCCTCAAAATTCTTTCTTTTGTTTTAAAGATGGAAGTTAAGAAAACTAAGCAAAAAGCAAGACTACAAACATTTTCCTTCTTGTCACTATTATTAAAAATGCATTTTTAAATAAAAGAATATCCTGTTCATATTGGCAGTTATGACTAGACCCAGTATTCTACTTCCAACCAAAAAGAGGATTAAAAATTCATATGTAACATACATGCCTCTCTCCTGTTTATTACCTATTTGTATGATGTCTTAAATGTTCACATGTCCTTGCTTCCATGTTTTCATATGTTGTCCAATACATATAAGTGCCAAACGTGCTATTTTGCCTGTATCATATCGACAGTGACAAAGTGTTTTTCTAATTATGAATATAATTACATATAAATATAAATTACATATATGCAACATATCTTACTCATAGAAGCTCTACCATATCTATGACTTTTTTGCAAGATACCAACTTGGACAAAGTTGGGTTTTTTTCCCCCTTCTGATACAGATATTGACAAAATATCTGTAATAAAATTTGCCAATAGTGTATTATTAACTAAAAATATTTATAGGTAATCAAATCTTTGATACCTCAATATCTCAATTGGATGTTCTTTCCTCAGTGATTAGGGTGAACGAGTGTCCAGAGTTGACCAGAATAGTTCCAGCTTATGCCGGGTATCTCACCATGCTATTACTAATCCTCCCTTTTACTCAAGAAAGCATCCCTATTTATATGACCAATTAAATAGTCACCATATTCATGACTGATGTGAAACCTATCATTAGGACCTTGCTCTTTAATGTGACTTCCAGGACATTATTCATCTACTCCTCTACCCTTCTGAAACATCTTTAGCTCCTTTGAGAATTATTGCTATCATCTTTTCTCTCTTCATCACTGTCATGGACATCTCTCTGCATTTGTTGAAGGCTTTCGTAATTGGTCTTACTCTCTATCCCTACTGAGCTCTCACCCTTTTTGTATGTATGCTTTTGAACAGCCAAACACTGTGAAGTCTCAGTTCTTTTCCATTTCATCTCTAATCATATTCACCTCCATCCAGTTTCATATTCATAATGATTCCCTGGGTCTTGTCTGCTTTGCCATAAAAATCGGATATTCAAACGTTCCTTTTCTTGACTAACCCTTTAACTCCACCAATACCTCGAAGATTTTCCTCTTAACTATCATGCTTTCAGTCTTTTGTTAATTTCTTTGACCCTTAGTTTTTTCCTGTTTAGAATATTTCCCTTTTATATATTCTGATTTTTCTTTTTGCCTTATTTCCCCAAAGAACATAAATTTTCATAGAGTAGGGATGTTTCTGTTTTGTTTACCACTGTCTCTCTAATATCTACAAGGGTGCATAGCACATAGTAGGCCTTCAACAGATATTTGCTGAATGAATGTTTGAATCAGATTCAACCTAAATGTCAACTCAGATATCTTATTTTGGTGATTTAAACTCAAAAAGTTTCCACCTTCACTCTTACACTTCAGAAATGTTCTGTTCTATCTTGTTCATAGCAATAACAGCTCCAGAAATTTACTTGCTTTTTCTTTTTTTTCCTTAACCTCAAAGTCAGGAACTGACTCTGTCTTGCTCACAACTCTATCCCTATCACTTAAATATTGCATAGTATATTATAGGACTTCACAAAATTATTTGTTAATTTGCTAACTTTTCAATAAAATTTGGGTAGTAGCAACATCTAGTTCACTGAGCTGTTGAAAAGATCAATGATATCATATATAAGGAGCTTTGTACATTGCCTAGCAAAAGTAAGAACTCAACCTTAGCTATTTTCATTATGTCACACATAACAACAGCAAGAGTAGACTTAAAAGCAAATTAATTAAAAAAAAAAAAGCAAATTGATCATGTTGCAAACTTACCATTCTTTTAAATGGCCAAACACTATCTTAAAGATGATGCTAAAACTCTTATTAACATGGCAGAGAAGGGCCTGCATTATCTGATCCTTATTTGTGTTTCCTGTTTCATCTCATGTAAAGTTCAGACCACCTCAAAAGCCATGTTTTCAGTATGAAACTCTTTCAGTACTCAAACTCTTCAAGGGCAGGGGTTATTTTGTGTTCATGTGTACATCTTTGGTACCCATTGAAGTGACTAACACAGGACAGATATAGAATTTTCATAGACTTCCATCAACATATCTAATGCCTCAGCAGCATCCACACCCATTCAATTTTCCTTCCCTCCTTTTACCATCAATTAAGCATAGGTGTCATATCTAATCCCCATTTACTACATGTACAATAGACTCTCCCCTTTCATGCCTTTTCAAGGACATCACTCCACTAGCTTTCTTTCACTTTCTAACAGTATTACTCTTAATTCTCCAAAGAATCGTCTGTCTATAATATGTTGCTTCTAGTCCCAATTTTTCAATGAAAACTCTTTTAACTCTACTTTTTCCTACCAGCTAAAATCTTTTTCTGTGCTCTACTTGCACCAGAACTTGTGGAAAGATATTACTTAAAGTTTCTACTTCCTTAACTTTCAGGTTTGTTTTTTTTTTTAAAGCATACTTCAGTTTGGTTTTTATCCTGCCACAACTTCAAAAATGACCATAGCAAGGTCATCAATAACTTCTATGTCACCAAATTGTCAGTACTATTTAATGTTGTTATATGGAAATAGTTTCAAACCTACAAAAGTTCCAAAAATAAAAATAGTGTGGAACACACCACATAGCCTTTATTTATATTTACTTATTGCTAACTTTTCATCCCATTTCCCCCCTTCTCCCTCTCTCTACCTAACCCCCAACCCTGAAATCAACATACCACCAGTTTTAACTTTGAAATGTTACAGAATGAGCTATGTATCATTGACAGTCCTTTAGCCCCAATAGTCTTAATCACAGTGTATTTCCTAAGAATAGGAATATATTCTTTTAAAAAAATTTTTTTATTTATTTTATATTTCTTTTCCGTGCTCCAGAATTCATTGTTTATGTACCACACCCAGTGTTCCATGCAATGCATGCCCTCCATAATACCCACCACCTGGCTCACCCAACCTCCCAACCCGCTCCCCTCCAAAATCCTCAGTTTGTTTCTCGGAGTCCACAGTCTCTCATGGTACTTCTTCCCCTCTGATTTCCCCCAACTCGCTTCTCTCCATCTCCCCATGTTTTCCATGTTATTCCTTATGCTGCACAAATAAGTGAAACCATATAATTGACTCTCTCTGCTTGAATTATTTCACTCAGCATAATCTCTTCCAGTCCCTCCATCTTGATACAAAAGTTGGGTATTTATCTTTTCTGATGGAGGCATAATACTCCATAGTATATATGGACCATGTCCTCTTTATCCATTCGTCTGTTGAAGGGCACCGTGGTTCTTCCCACAGTTTGGCAACTGTAGCCATTGCTGCTATGAACACTGGGGTACAGATGGCCCTTCTTTTCACTACATCTGTATCTTTGGGGTAAATAACCAGTAGTGCGATTGCAGGGTCATAGGGAAGCTCTATTTTTATTTCTTGGGGAATCTCCACACTGGTTTCCAAAGTGGCTGTACCAACTTGCATTCCCACCAAGAGTGTAAGAGGGTTTCCCTTTCTCCACTTCCTCTCCAACACATGTTGTTTACTGTCTTGTTAATTTTGGCCATTCTAACTGGTGTAGGGTGGTATCTCAATGTGGTTTTGATTTGAATCTCCCTGATGGCTAGTGATGATGCACATTTTTTCATGTGTCTGTTAGCCATTTGTATGTCTCCTTTGGAGAAGTATCTGTTCATGTTTTCTGCCCATTTTTTTAATGTGATTATCTGTTTTGTGTGTGTTGAGTTTGAGGAGTTCTTTATAAATCTTGGATATCAGCCCTTTGTCTGTATTGTCATTTGTGAATATCTTCTCCCATTCCATGGGTTGCCTCTTTGCTTTGTTGACTGTTTCCTTTGCTGAAGCTTTTGATCTTGATGAAGTCTCAACAGTTCATTTTTGCTTTTGTTTCCTTTGCCTTTGGAGACATATCTTGAAAGAAGTTGCTGTGGGCGATGTTGAAGAGGATACTGCCTATGTTCTCCTCTAGGATTCTGATGGATTCCTGTCTCACTTTAAGGTCTTTTATCTATTTTAAGTTTATGTTTGTGTATGGTATAAGAGAGTGGCCGAGTTTCATTCTTCTACACATAGCTGTCCAATTTTCCCAGCACCATTTATTGAAGAAGCTGTCTTTTTTCCATTGTATATTTTTTTCCTGCTTTGTCAAAGATTACTTGACCATAAAGCTGAGGGTCCATATCTGGGCTCTCTACTCTGTTCCACTGGTCTATGTGTCTGTTTTTGTGCCAGTACCATGCTGTCTTAGTGATCACAGCTTTGTAGTAAAGCTAGAAATCAGGTAACGTGATGCCCCCAGTTTTGTTTTTCTTTTCAACATTTCCTTAGCAATTTGGGGTCTCTTTTGGTTCCAAACAAACTTTAGGATTACATTAAAAAGATTATCCACCATGACCAGGTGGGATTTATCCATGGTATGCAAGGGTAGTTCAACATTTGCAAATCAATGTGATAGAACAAATCAGTAAGAGGAGAGAAGAACCCACATGGTCCTCTCAATTGATGCAGAAAAAGCATTCAACAAGATATAGCCTCTGTTCCTGATTAAAACGCTTCAAAGTATAGGGATAGAGGGAACATTCCTCAACTTCATAAAATCTATCTATGAAAAACCCACAACCAATATCATCTTCAATGTGGAAAAGCTGACCGCCTTCCCCTTGAGATCAGGAACACGACAAGAATGTCTTGTCTCTCACCAGTCTTGTTCAACATAGTATTAGAAGTCCTAGCAACAACAATCAGACAACAAAGACATTCAATAATTGGATATACTGGATATCAAATATTGAAATAAAAGACATTCAAATTGGCAATGAATAAGTCAAACTCTCTCTTTGCAGATGACATGATACTCTATATGAAAAACCCAAAAGACTCTATCCCCAAACTACTAGAACTCATACATAATGTGGCAGGATACAAAATCAATGTACAGAAATCAGTTGCTTTCTTATACTCTAACTATGAAAGTATAGAAAGGAAAAATAGAGAAATGATTCCATTTGCTATTGCACCAAGAACCATAAAATACCTGGGAATAAACCTAACCAAAGAGGTAAAGGGTCTGTACTCAAGGAACTACAGAACACTCATGAAAAAAATTGAAGAAGACGCAAAAAGTTGGAAGAACATTCCATGCTCATGGATCAAAAGAATAAACGTTGTTAAAATGTCTGTACTGCCTAGAGAAATCTGTACTTTCAATGCCATTCTAATCAAAATTCCATCAGCATTTTTCAAAGAGCTGGAGGAATATATTCTTATATTACCTCAGCACAGGCATCATCTTCATACATTTGTATAATACCATAATATTAAATGAACTACCATCAATATTTCAAATTTGTCAGTTGATCAAATAATGTCTTTATACATTCCTTCCCCGCACGCCACCACCCCCATGCAGGATCTAGTGTAGAGCTAGTTACTCCATGCCACCATCATATTTCTTTAGCCTATCCATTTTGAGACATTACCACCAATTTTGTCTTTTATGACCTCAATATTTCTTAAAAATGTGTACCTCCTCACCTATTTTTGTTAATAGAACACTCCTTTTTGTCTAAAATAGATAATACCACATCCACCTTACAGTATCACATCTGAAGGTATGCAGTGTCCGTCTGTTTAAATTTTGCTCACACATTCAAGATGTCATCTGACTTTTCCATCTTACGAATACTGTTATTTTTTTCACCCAAAAATTTAAAAGCAGTCTATGAGGAAAAATTTAAATGAAAATTTTCTGTTCTTTTTCAAAATTTCCCTCTAGACTTAGCTCTATAATAATCTTGCCTGATCCGAACTTTACCATGACTTTTAAGAAATGATGTTTTTCTAACACCAGCCTCCCTCCAGTTTCACCAGTTTTTCTTCAGCAGTTCACTAAACGAGATCTTTTCTTGCCCTCTCATTTATTTATTTACTATTATTATGGACTCTGGATTTCTTGAGCTTTTGTGGTTAGTAGTTTATTATTGTACTCCCTTGTTTTGATACTAATGTCTAGATTTGGCCAGTGGGAAGCCTTTCAATAGAGTTGCTGTGTTCTTGTGATATGCTCTCCTCATTTTATGAGTAGTTCCTTACTTTTTGACTTAATAAGATATTCCAGGCTCACTTTATACCTCTTGTGCACTGCCTTTGGACTCAGTCATTTCTCCTAGGAAGTCTGCTTTCCTTCAGTGGGGAAAGTTAGTAGAGACCACGATTTAGGCATGAGATTGGGCTCATGCTATTGAGGTATCTTTGCCTCTTACCCCTTTCAACAATAAGAGTTAGGGAAGACATGCTTGTACAAACACATAAACATGTATATGCATACAAGTATACATGTTTATACTCACATGCATGCACCATTTACATGTATATATGGTCTTAATTTACACGCATTTTAGAGATTATGTGTTCACAGGAATTCCTTTCATTTTAGTTCATTCTCACGGATTGTTTTTTCTTCCTTACTCCATTCAGTATTCAGTATTTTTTTTTCATTCTTCCTTTTTTTTTTTTTTAAAAGATTTTATTTATTTATTTGACAGACAGAGATCACAAGCAGGCAGAGAGGCAGGCGGAGAGAGAGAGGAGGAAGCAGGCTCCCTGCTGAGCAGAGAGCCCGATGCGGGACTCGATCCCAGGACCCCGAGATCATGACCTGAGCCGAAGGCAGTGGCTTAACCCACTGAGCCACCCAGGTGCCCCTTTTTCATTCTTCCTATAGTGATAATCCTGGCTCCCTATAACCTCTAATTCATTTATTCATTCTTCAGTCCTATATCTAAAATAGCAAATGTAATTTAGGATTCTAAAATAGTATTAGAATTGTTATGTGGATGTCCTTACAATAAATAAAGTTACTAAAAAGAACTGTAGGCATCCACCTGCCCTGCCCAATGCAGAAAGCATATAGACAAATATTGTGTTCATTTATTTGAATTAAACCTTCCTTTCTTTTTTTCTTCCCTCCTTGCACCTTGCTGTCTATGTTATTGTGGTACTAATTTGCAATAAAATTACATTATTTTCTTTTAACTTTCTTTCAGTTTTAGAATATTTCCCCCTTAACACATTCGCTTCCCCAAAAATACAGAATAATTTTAGTTATGAAATATTCTTATGCTACTTCTTTCACCATATTCCTTACTCCCTATAGATAACCAAATACATTGTCTTTTTTGGTTTATTCTTCCTGTGCTGTGTTTTTAATGAACAATGTATATAAAGAAACATTTTTTTCTCTTTTTCTCTCACAAAAGGTAGCATGCTATATGCTTTTACTCCTCTTTTATCCACTTAAATTATCTTCAGAAAATTATTCCATCATTCATAGAAATCTTTTTCATTCACAGTTATATCTACAAAGTACTCCTTTATACTCCTTATTCAAGTGGTTCAAGATTTTTGTATAGTATTATTTCCCTTCGGATAAAATTCCCTGAGCAATTCTTTGGGAGCATGTCTGCTGGATAGGAATTTTCTTAGTTTTCCTTCATTTAAAGATTCTTTATTTCACTTTCATTACTTAAAGACATTGTCATCTGATATAACATTTGGGGTTTAAAGACTTTCCTTTCATCCCTTTAAATATGTTGTGCCAGTTTCTTTTGGCCTTGATGGTTTTTGATGAGTAGTTGGCAGGTTTTGTTTTGTTTTGTTTTTTAATTCTTCTTTCCTACCAGGAAATTCACCAGTTTTTCTTCTTTTTTCCTCAAAATTGCGTTTGCTTGCCATTAGTTTTTTTCTTTGACATTTGTTTCCTTAAATTTTTCATTTCAATTCCAGTATATTTAACATACAGTGTTATATTAGGTTCAGGTGTACAATATAATGCCTCAAAAATTCTATATGTTACTCAGTGCTCACAGTAAGTGTAGACTTTTCCCCATCACCTATTTAACCCATCCCCCACCACACATCTCTTCTGGTAACCATCATTTTGTTCTTCATAGTTAAGAGTCTGGTTTTTGGTTTGTCTTTCTCTCTCTTTTTCTCTCTCTTTTGTTCATTTGTTTTGTTTCTGAAGTTCCACATGTGAATGAAGTCATATGGTGTTTTTCTTTCTCTGACTGACTTATTACATTTAGCACTATACTCTTCAGCTCCATCCATATTGCAAATGGCAAGATTTCATTGTTTTTGACGACTATACACACACACACACACACATAAATATGTATATATTTTTTTCTTCATCAGTTCATCAATTAATGGACCCTTGGGCTCCCATAATTTGGTTGTTATAAATAATGATGCTTTAAATCAGTGTTTCTGTATCCTTCCAGTAAATACCCAGTAGTATAGTTACTGGATCATAGGGTAGTTCTATTTTTAATTTTTTGAGGAAACTCCATAGTGACTGCACTTGTTTGCATTCTCACCAACAGTGCAAGAGGTTTCCTTTTTCTCCATATTCTTGCCAATGTGTTATTTCTTGTGTTTTTTTATTTTAGCTTTCTGGTAAGTGTGAGGTAATATCTGATTGTAGTTTTGATTTGTTTTTCTGATGATAAATGATAAATGATACTGAGCATCTTTTCATGTGTCTGTTGGCCATGTATATGACTTCTTTGGAGAAATGCCTGTTTATGTCCACTGCTCATTTTATTAGATTATTTGGTTTTTGTGTGTCGAGTTTTATAAGCTCTTAAATATTTTTGATACTGGGGCACTGGGCAGCTCAGTTCTTTAAGTGTCCAACTCTTGACTTCAGCAGAAGATCTCAGGGTCATGAGATTGAGCCCTGTGTCGGGCTCTATGCTCCACACAGAGTCTGCTTGTCCTCTCCCTGTCCCTCCTGCACCTCCCCCTGCTCTCTCTCTCTCTAAAGTAAATAAATAAAATGAATCCCTATATATTTTTTTATATTAACCCTTTATTGCACATATCATTAGCAAATATCTTCTCCCCTTTAGTAGGATGTCTTTTAGTTTTGTAGATTGTTTCCTTTGTTGTGCAGAAGCTTTTTATTTTGATGTAGTATTCATAGTTTATTTTTGCTTTTGTTTCCTTGTCTCAGGAGATATATCTAGAAAAATATTGTTATGGTCAATGTCAGAGAGATTACTGCCTGTGCTCTCTTCTAGGATTTTTATGCTCTCTTCTAGGTTTCAGGTCTTACATTTAGGTCCTTAATCCATTTTGAATTTTTTTGTGTGTATGATGTAAGAAAGTGGTTTAGTTTAATTCTTTTACATGTAACTGTCCAGTTTTTCCAACACCATTTGTTGAAGAGGCTGTCATTTTCCCATTGCATATTCTTGTCTCTTTTATCAAAGCTTAATTGACCTTATAATTAAGGCTTTGTTTCTGGTCTGAGCTTTTTATCTTTCCCATTCACTTATGTATCTGTTTTGATTAGGTGCCAGTATCATATCGTTTTAATTACTGCAGCTTTGTAATATAACTTGTACTCTAGAATTGCGATACCTCTAGTTATGTTTTTCTTTTTCAACATTGTTCTGGCTAGTGTAGATCTTTTGTGGCTCCATACAAATTTTAAGATTATTTGTTCTAGCCCTGTGAAAAATACTATTGGTATTTGATATGGGTTGTGTTAAATCTGTAGGTTGTTTTTTGGGTAGTACGGCTATTTTAACAGTATTTGTTCTTCCAGTCCATGAACATGGAATGTGTTTCGATTTATTTGTGTTGTCTTCAATTTCTTTTATCAATGTTTTATAGTTTTCAGAGTACATGACTATCACTTCCTTGATTAGGTTTATTCCTAGGTATTTTTCTTTGTTTCTAAGTTTATTCCTAGGTATTATCTTTGGTGCAATTATAACAAGATTGCTTTCTTATTTTTATGCTGTTTCATTATTACTGTATAGAAGAAATACAACAGATTTCTGTACACTGATTTTTGTATCCTGTGACCTTACTGATTTCATTCATCAGTTCTAATATTTTTTTTTGGTGGAGTCTTTGGGTTTTCTCTAGAGAGTATCATATCATCTGCGAATAGTGCAAGTTTTACTTCTTCCTTAGCAATCTGGATGCATTTATTCCTTTCTCGTGTCTTCTTGTGACTAGGACTTCCAGTACTATGTTGGGTAAGAGTACCGAAGCTGACATCCTTGTTTTATTCTTAATCTTAGCAGGAAAGCTCTCAGTTTTCCCAACAGAGTATGATGTTCACTGTGGGTTTTGCATATAATGTCTTTTTTATGTTGAGGTATATTCCCTCTAAATCTACTTTGTTGAGGATTTTTATCATGAATTAATTATGTACTTTGTCAAGTGTTTTTCTGCATCTATTGAAAGGATCATATGGTTTTTATCCTTTTATTGATGTCGTATATCACACTGACTATTGAATTACACTTGCATTCTAAGAATTATTGACTATTGAATTACCCTTGCATTCTAAGAATAAATCCCACTTGATAGTGGTGAATGGTTTTTGTGTGTGTGGTGTTTTTTGTTTGTTTGTTTGTTTGTTTGTTTTGTGGGTGTTTTGTGAATGATTTTTTTAAATGTATTCAGTGTACTAGTATTTTGTTGAGGATTTTTGTATCTATGTTCATCAGAGATATTGGCCTGTAGTTCTGCCTTTTTGTGGTATTTTATCTGGTTTTGTTATCAGGATAGTGCTGGCTTTATGGAATGAATTTGGATGTTTTCTTCTTTCTATTTTTTGGGATAGGTAGAATAGGTATTAATTCTTCTTTAAATGTTTCTTTGAATTTATCTGTGAAGTCATCTCATCATGGACTTTTGTGTGTTGGGGGTTATTATTATTACTAATTCAATTTCATTGTTGGCAATTGGTCTGTTCAAAGTTTCTATTGTTTTCTACTTCAGTTTTGATAGGTTATATGTTTCTAGGAATTTATCCGTTTCTTTTAGGCTTGTTGGCATGTAAATTTTATTAATATTTTCTTATAATCCTTAGTGTTGCTATGGTGTCAGTTATTTCTCCTCTTTCATTTCTGATTTTGTTCAATTCTTTCTTTCTTTCTTTTTCCTTTTACCTTTTTCTCTTTTTTGGGGGGGGGAGTTGGGCTGAAGGCTTATCAATTTTATGGATTTTTTTCAATGAAAATGATTTTATTTATATTTTTATATTTTTCATATTTTATATATTTATATTTTTCATTTTTTAAAATTTCTAATTTGTTTATTTCTAATCTTTATTATTTTCTTCTTTATCTTTATTATTTTCTTCTGTCTACTGGTTTGCAGTTTGTTTGTACTTCTTAAGTGTTAGTTTAGGTTGTTTATTTGAGACTTTTCTGACTTCTTGATGTAGGCTTGTCTTGCTATAAACTTCTTTCTTATTACAGCTTTTGATGCATCCCAAATATTTTGGACCATGGTGTTTTCATTTTTATTTGTCTCCATGTAGTTTTGATTTCCTCTTTGACTTTTTGGTTGACCTAGTCATTGTTTAATAGCATGTTATTTAACCTCCATGTATTTGTGCTCTATCCATATTTTTGTCTTATGGTTGATTTATAGTTTTATAGCATTATTTTGGAAAAGAATCATGGAATGACTTTGAGGTTTTTGAATTTGTTTAGACATGTTTCATGGCCTACTATGCCATCTATTCTGGAGACTGTTCCATATGCACTTTAAAAGAATGTATAGCCTACTGTTTTAAGATGTAGTGTTCGTAATATTTCTGTTAAATCACTAATGATCTTATGTGTCATTCAAAGCCACTGTTTCTTTTTTGATTTGCTCTTTGGGTTATCTTTCCACTGATGTAAGTGGAGTATTAAAGTCCCTTACTATAATTGTATTAGTATGGATTACTTCTTTATGTTTGTTATTAACCACTTTAAGTATCTGGGTGCTCCCATATTGGGTGCATAAGTATTTACAATTGTTATATCTTGTTGAATTGACTCCTGAGTGATTATATTGTGTCCTTCTTTGTCTCTTGTTACAGTTGTTTTAAAGCCTGTTTTGTTTGATTCAAGCAATTCTATCTTGGCGTTCTTTTCACACCTATTTCCATGATAAATGCTTTTCCAACCCTTCACTTTTTTTTTTTTTCATTCTTTCTTTTTTTTTTTTTTTTTTTTATTTTGTCAGAGAAAGAGAGAGAGAAAAAGCATAGCAGGGGGTATTGCAGGCAGAGGGAGAAACAGGTTGCCTGCTGAGCAAGGAGCCCAGTATGCAACTCAATCCCAGGACCTGGGATCATGATCTGAACCAAAGGCTGATGCTTACCTGACTGAGCCACCCAGGTGTCCCCATCCCTTCTCCTTCAATATGTTTGTGTGTTTAGGTCTGAATAATTCTATTAGAGTCATCATATAGATGGGTCTTGTTCTTTTTATCCATTCCATCACTTTTGATTGGAACATTTAGCCCATTTACATTCAAAGTAATTATTAATAGGTATGAATTTATTGTCATTTAATTTTTTTATGCTGATTTTTGTAGTTTTTCTCCATTTCTTTTCTTCACTTGCTCTCTTCTCTCACGATTTGTTGGCTTTCTTTAGTAATATACTTGGATTAATTTCTCTTTAATTTTTACGTATCTATTACTGTTTTTTGATTGTGGTTACCATTTGGTTTTTATATAACATAGTAATCTATATTAAGTTGATGGTCACTTAAGTTTAAACCCATTCTTTAATCTTTTTCTCCCCATGTTTTAGGTATATGGGGTCATATTTTATATTCTTTTATTTTTGAGTCCCTTGACTGATTTTTACACATATACTTATTTTTACTGCTTTTGTGCTTTTTATTTTCTTTACTGCTACATATGGTCTTTCCATTCTACTGAAAGAGTCCTCTTTAACATTTCATGTAGGGCTGGTTTAGTGGTCATCATTACCTTTAACTTTTGTTTGTCTGGGTAACTCTTCATATCTTCTTCTATTTTGAATAATATTCTTTCTGGATAGACTATTCTTACCTGCATATATTTTTCCCTTTCAGCACTTTATTTATTTATTGATTGATTTATTCATTTACTCATTCATTCATCCATTCATTTAATCATTCTGAGAGAGAGAGTGAGTGAGCATGGGCGAGTGTGGTGTGTGGGGAGTTTGGGTGTGAGGAACAGAGGATGAGGGAGAGAGGGAATTCTAAGCAAACTACTTGCCCAGCACAGAGCTTGTTGTGAGGCTCAATCTCATGACCCTGTGGTCATCACCTGAGCTAAAACCAATTAGACAGTTAATCAACTGAGCCATCCAGGTGTTACCCTTTCAACATTTTACATCTGCCATACCTCTTTTATCCAGCCTGCAACGTTTCTTCTGAAAAATCAGCTCATAGTGTTATGGAGTTTCCCATGTATGTAAATGCTTTCTTTTCTCTTGATGCTTTTAATATTCTCTCTTTATCACTGCTTCTTGCCATCTTCATTACTATATGTCTTGAGGTAGACCTCCTTGTGTTGATTTTGTAGGGGGATTATCTGTGCCTCATGGATCTGGATTTCTGCTTTCTTCCCCAGATTTCCAGTTTTCAGCTATTATTTCTTCATATAAATCTTTCCCCCCATTTCTTTTCCTTCTCCTTCTGGGATCCCTATAATGAAAATGTTATTATGCTTGATGGTGTTGCTGAGTTCCCTATCTGTTCTCATTTTGCATATTTTTTCCCTCTTACCTGCTCAGCTTAAGTACTTTCCATTACTCTGCCCTCTAGGTGGAGGATTCATTTTTCTGTTTTGTCAAGTCTACTATTTGTTTCACTCAGTGTATTTTAAATTTCATTTATTGTGTTCTTCATCTATGATTGTTTCTTATTTTATCTCATGTTAAGGGTCTCACTGATTTCCTTCACTCTTTTCTGAAATCCAGTGAGTATCCTTATGACCATTACTTCAAATTCTCTATTAGGCATGTTACTTATCTCCATTTTATTTAGTTATCTCACTGTGATTTGGCCCTTTTCCTTCCTTTGGGACATATTCCTGTCTCCTCATTTTATCTAACTCTCTGTATCTCTGGTTTAGGAAACACAGCTATGTCTCCTGCACTTGAAAGTAATGATCTTATGAAAAAGAGGCCTATAGTGCCCTGCCATGCAGTGTCTCCTATTCACCAGAACCTGGAGTTTCAGGAATATCTCCTATGCATGATGCATATGTCTTGCTGTTATGGATGAGCTGTTTTTTCTTCAGTTCAGTCAATTATAATGGCTCTCTTTGCCTCTTGTATATGGTGTTTGTTCCTGTGATGTTAGTGTATCAGTCTGGGGTCGCTTTGGACTTGAGTTAGATCAAGTGTTTGTCAGAGATGCAGTACCATCAACCTGCAGGGCACTTTCCATGCATTGTCCCCTGAGAAGCTTTCATTGGTAGCCAAAGCCTGCAGTCAGAACAGCTGTCTGCCTCCAGTCCACTATTGGGACCCCTATCTTACTGTATTTGGTTATCTTTCCCTTTCTCCAGGGAGTCATTTTGGAGTGGTGCTGGCCACTGAAGGGACTATTTGCACACTGCCAGACTTGTGGCAATACCCTGTATGGGCTCTAGCCAAGAAAGTATTGAAGGGGGCAGATGCACCAAAGCAAATGATGTTGGGGGCAGTGTGGCCAGGTGGCAGTGGTTGCAAATTCTGTGCACCCCTAGTCCTCTCTGTGAGAGGCTCTGGAGTGCCAGGATTGAGGCAGGCTGTCTGGAGGGGTGGATTGGTGGAAGCACAATGCAGTGGAGCAATGGGGAAGTGGTGCTAGCAAGTTAGGTAGGGAGTCCTGCAGCTGGTCTTATGTTTATGCTCAGGAATGGGGGAGGGAAATGGCATTTGTCAGTTCCTTTGTTCCTGGAAGAGATCCAGCAATTTCCCTCCTTCCAGAATACACTCCAAAATTAGTAAATGACCCTTTCTCCCATCTGTCCTAAGCAACTTTCAAACTACTGCTTCTATGCTATATTTCCATGGACTGTTTGTTGTGTTGTCTTTTTAAAGGCAAGGACTCAGTTTCCTCGTGCCCTCATAGTAGTTCCAGAATGGAACCCATCAATTTTTTTAAAATTCCAGGTTTTAAGTCCCGCTGGTTGTAAAAACATGAAGTTCAGTTCCTCTAGTTTTGAAATCTAAATACTATGGAATTCATCTTTACCATGCAGGCTCCCTAGTTTGGGGGTTTGTTTCTCTCCCCTCTTTGTGCTGCAGCATCCTCCCTTCCTGTGGGCAGTCCTGGGAAACTGTTTCGTTCCCAACTTCATCTTTGCCCTTCCTACCCTCTTTGATGTGGCTTCCTCTATACATTTAGTTGTGGAATTTGTTCTGCAATTTGAGTCATTTTCTGGGTTCATTACATTAATGTGAGTGTTATCTGGTTGTTTCCATAGGACGAGGTGAGCCTAGTGTCCTGCTACTCTGCAACATCTTCCCAGAAACTCCTTCTATTTGCTTTTAGTTTTTAACTCTTTTATTTTCATGTCTTTGGATGTGATTGGTTTTTTTTTAGATTTATCCTATTTGGTAGTTGATGAGCTTTATGGATCTTTAAAGCTGTTGTTGCTGTTGTTACTTACCAAATATTTGTTCAGTGCTATACTTATTTTTTGGATTCCAATCACACAAATATAGGACCTTTTATTATTTGTTAATACCCTATAAATTATTGAGATCCTCTTTATTTTTTCCAGTGTATTTTCTCTCTGTTATTCAGATTGCATAATTTGTCAGTTTATCTTCAAGTTCACTGACTCTTTCCTGTCATCTCTATTATGATGTCAACTCCATTCAGCTCATTTTTGTTGTTGGATTTTATAGTTCTAAACTATTCATTTACCTTTTTATTCATATCTTTGCTGAGAAGTCTTGTTTTTCTATTGGGTTTAACAGAGGCCTCATTTACTTATTGGGCATTTTTATAATAGCTGGGTTAAGTCTTTGTATCATCTGTGTTATATCAGCTTAGGCGTCTACTGATTTTTTTATGCAAGTTTAGATTGTTCTGATTCTTTATATATTGAGTAATGTTTAAATATATCCTGAATATTTATGAATATTATGTCCTAGGAATCTACATCTTATTAAATCCTATGGAGGATATTTATATTCTTGCTATATCAGCTGGTCAGTTGAGTTATGCTCATGTCACAATTCTGTACTTTTATCTTTGGGCTATAGTTCCAATATCAGTTAACTTTTTAAAATCTTTGCAGTGACATTCAAATAGCAGTGACATTCTTCCCTGTGTATGCATCATCCAGTGGTCAGCTGGGGCTTTAGGATTGGTCTTTTAGTTTGGCACTCAAAAGCTTTCCTTTGCTGAATAACATAAATCCTTGAATGCTCTCATTAGGTATAAACTCAGGATTTCATAAAAATTTTATGGGGTTGCTTTTCTCCTTCTCTGTAACCTTTCCATTACTTTCCATTTCTCTTGGTCTTCTCTTTTCTGTCTTCTGTTTAGAAATATGGGGCTATCCCATTCTGCAATACATTCCTGCATCTGTGCCCACATCTATGGCCAAGCAATTGGAAGCCAGAGAGAAAAATAATGTTGGCCCCACTCTCTTGGAGCCACAGTTCCACCAATTGGTAAGGAAGAGTCCTTACTTTCAGTTGTTTAACTCCCATAAATTGTTATTACTGCTACATACTGCTGACATAATGGGATTGCTTACAGTCTGGGGTAAAGTAGAACAGAGAAAATAAATTTTAAAAAAGTAAGGGATTTTTCACATTTCCTATGAGAATTAGATGTTCAGTTTATCACTCCTTTAGCCATAAATAGAGGGCTTTTCCTATAGCTTCCTCTTTCTGTTTTCTAGCATTTGCTTCTGGTGAATTGAGTGTAGGCAAGGGGATGGTAGAGGAAAAAAATGCTAACTTCACTAGTTTAGTGGTATTTTGAATTCTGGCCTCCTACTCCAATTTGCCTGATGCTTTTAAGTTTTTAGAGACCCCCCCCCCACATATTTGCTCCATGAATTTTGCCCAAGTTTTATAACTGTACTCATTGGGAGAAACAAGGTATAATGTATTCACTCCAATTTACCCAGAATTCGAATTTTATCCTGGTAATTAATTAATTTTATGATAGCTTAATTTTATTTTTGTTTCAGCCAAAGAGCCATCATTTCTTTCATGTAAAGTAACTTTTCCTTCTGATCTTACAGGCAGATTCTTGCTATTGTATTTTCATATACAAAGAATACTTTATTTCTCTAATTTTAAGTTATTTTGGATACTTTGTTGATTTCTATAAGAACAACTACTATATTTATCAACACATATTTTTCTAACTATCATTTAATACACTGCTGCAATGGTTAATTTACCTATTCCAGTAGTTTGCAAATCTCTTAAGGTTACACACTCTATTTTATATATGTGTTTTCAAACTTAAAATGAAGTAACTTGCACATGTTAACTTTAAAAATATGCATTGAATAGATGGATGGATGGTTGGGTGGGTGGGCAAGGGGATACTGCAATAGAAGAATACATATACACACTGCTTTTCTAAAAAGAACTATATTTTACCATTTCCCACTCAAGAATACATGTGTCATATAGGAGACATTTTTATTTATTTCCTTGGCTCCACCAGGATCATAAGTCTAGTAATTTCTTTGGGGGGGAGGGGAGAGAATGCATTCTAAAGATACCTTAGTATCTTTAAAAGAAATTTCTAAGTAATGAATACTGGAAACATTTTTAGTTTGTTTCTCTAGGTCTTTTATTACCTGAAAAATTACTCTTTGGTGTAAAAAATGAAACACTACTGTAGTATAGTCCCTTATCTGTTCAGGTAACTCGCAGGTGGAATAAGTTAGGTACCTCTAAGACTAAAAATTCATTTGGCCACTAGGAAACAATTCAGAGCAGAGTGGGCTTGTGGAGAAATTTCCATTAATTCCTTAATACTTCTAGAGACCATTGGAGCATGACACATTTTTTAACTGAAATTTTGAGGTTTGAGGAAAGGATGAAATGTAATATGACAGGCATTTATCTTTAAATCCATCCTCCTCTTTTTTTTTTTAATTTTCTATTCTCATTTTAATGTATTGTCTTTGTATCTTTTTAATAGATGTATTACATAGTGGAAATTATACAGAAAATTTTATAATCTACTTTTTACTTAGCAATTTATCATAAGCATTCCATAACATAACCTCTGACTATTACCTGAACATCGTTATATAATTTTGCTAAGATAAATTGTGCTATTAAAAATTGTTATTCATGTTTTTAACTTCTTTATTATTTTCTTACTAAAGACCTCTACAAATACAATAATTAGATTAAAAAGTATGACCAATATTGACAAGTTTCCAAAAACTATGATCACCAGTTTGCAAGAATACCTTAACCAATGCTTCTTTATCAACATTATGCGTTACAATTTTTATACTTGCTGATCTGTTAGGCAAAATAAGAACACATAAAAATATGACCTATTATTCTCCACCTGCACAATAAGAACAAGGACCATATCTGATATTAGTCGTGTGCCTCCACTGGGCAACTCAGTGGTTGACACATAATAGATACTCAATAAATATTTGTTAATGAGGGATGCCTGGGTGGCTCAGTGGGTTAAGCCGCTGCCTTCGGCTCAGGTCATGATCCCAGAGTCCTGGGATCGAGTCCCGCATTGGGCTCCTTGCTCAGCAGGGAGCCTGCCTCTCTCTCCGCATCTGCCTGCCTCGCTGCCTGCTTGTGTGCTTTATCTCTCTTTCTTTTTTTTTTTTTTAATTTTTCAATTTATTTATTTTCAAAAACAGTATTCATTATTTTTTCACCACACCCAGTGCTCCATGCAATCCGTGCCCTCTATAATACCCACCACCTGATACCCCAACCTCCCACACCCCCGCCACTTCAAACCATTCAGATTGTTTCTCAGAGTCCATAGTCTCTCGTAATTCCCTTCCCCCTCCAATTTACCCCAACTCCCTTCTCCTCTCTAACACCCCTTGTCCTCCATGATATTTGTTATGCTCCACAAATAAGTGCCACATGCAGAAAAATGAAATTGGACCATTCCCTTACACCACACACAAAAATAGACTCAAAATGGATGAAGGACCTCAATGTACGAAAAGAATCCATCAAAATCCTTGAGGAGAACACGGGCAGCAACCTCTTCGACCTCTGCCGCAGCAACATCTTCCTAGGAACAACGCAAAAGGCAAGGGAAGCAAGGGAAAAAATGAACTACTGGGATTTCATCAAGATCAAAAGCTTTTGCACAGCAAAGGAAACAGTTAACAAAATCAAAAGACAACTGACAGAATGGGAGAAGATATTTGCAAACGACATATCAGATAAAGGACTAGTGTCCAGAATCTATAAAGAACTTAGCAAACTCAACACCCAAAGAACAAATAATCCAATCAAGAAATGGGCAGAGTCACTTATGGTTTGTCTCCCTCCCAATCCCATCTTGTTTCATTTATTCTTCTACCCACTTAAGCCTCCATGTTGCATCACCACTTCCTCATATCAGGGAGATCATCCTGGGGATAAAAATATATGTTTATAAAAAATAAAAAATTAAAAAAAAAACAAAAAAAAAAAGAAATGGGCAAAGGACATGAACAGACATTTCTGCAAAGAAGACATCCAGATGGCCAACAGACACATGAAAAAGTGCTCCATATCACTCGGCATCAGGGAAATACAAATCAAAACCACAATGAGATATCACCTCACACCAGTCAGAATGGCTAAAATCAACAAGTCAGGAAATGACAGATGCTGGCGAGGATGTGGAGAAAGGGGAACCCTCCTACACTGTTGGTTTGAATGCAAGCTGGTGCAGCCACTCTGGAAAACAGCATGGAGGTTCCTCAAAATGTTGAAAATAGAACTGCCCTATGACCCAGCAACTGCACTATTGGGTATTTACCCTAAAGATACAAATGTAGTGATCCAAAGGGGCACATGCACCCGAATGTTTATAGCAGCAACGTCCACAATAGCCAAACTATGGAAAGAACCTAGATGTCCATCAACAGATGAATGGATCAAGAAGATGTGGTATATATACACAATGGAATACTATGCAGCCATCAAAAGAAATGAAATCTTGCCATTTGCAACAACGTGGATGGAACTAGAGCATATCATGCTTAGCGAAATAAGTCAAGCAGAGAAAGACAACTATCATATGATCTCCCTGATATGAGGAAGTGGTGATACAACATGGAGGCTTAAGTGGGTAGAAGAAGAATAAATGAAACAAGATGGGATTGGGAGGGAGACAAACCATAAGTGACTCTTAATCTCACAAAACAAACTGAGGGTTGCGGGGGGGGGGGGGTTTGGGAGAAGGGGGTGGGATTATGGACATTGGGGAGGGTATGTGATTTGGTGAGTGCTGTGAAGTGTCTAAACCTGGTGATTCACAGACCTGTACCCCTGGGGATAAAAATATATGTTTATCAAAAATAAAAAATTAAAAAAAAAAAAAGAAATTAAAAATAGAGCTTCCCTATGACCCTGCCCTTGCACTCCTGGGTATTTACCCCAAAGAGACAAATGTCGTGAAAAGAAGGGCCATCTGTACCCCAGTGTTTATAGCAGCAATGGCCACGGTCACCAAACTATGGAAAGAACCAAGATGCCCTTCAACGGACGAATGGATAAGGAAGATGTGGTCCATATACACTATGGATTATTATGCCTCCATCAGAAAGGATGAATATCAACTTTTGTAGCAACATGGATGGGACTGGAAGAGATTATGCTGAGTGAAATAAGTCAAGCAGAGAGAGTCAATTATCGTATGGTTTCACTTATTTGTGGAGCATAAATCCATCCTCCTCTTATTATATCTCTGAGGAACAGCACGAGTTGTATAGTTTGATATGAGAAATGGTTGGGAGTGAAGATAAAGCATTTAAAAAATATTTATTGCTTTGAAACAGCCAATTATATATCAATGAGAAGGTCTCATAGAAACTTTATAGAATTTTTAAAGTAATCATTTTAATTAACATATAATGTATTATTTGCCCCAGGGGTACAGGTCTGTGAATCGTCAGGCTTGCTACCCTTCACAGCACTCACCATATCATGTACCCTCCCCCATGTCCATAACCCAACCACCCTCTCCATACCCCCACTCCCCCCAGCAATCCTGTTTGTTTTGTGAGATTAAGAGTGTCATATGGTTTGCCTCCCTCCTGATCCCATCTTATGTCATTTATTCCTTCCCTACCCCCCTAACCCCCTAATCTGCCTCTCAAATTCCTCATATCAGGGAGATCATATAATAATTGTCTTTCTCAGATTGACTTATTTCACTCAGAATGATACCCTCTAGTTCCATCCACGTCATTGCAAATGGCAGGATTTTGGTTTTGTTTTGTTTTGTTTTTTGGATGGCTGCAAAGTATTCCTATATATATACCACTTCTTCTTTATCCATTCATCTGTTGATGGACATTGAGGTTTTTTACATAGTTTGGCTATTGTGGACATTGCTGCTATAAACATTTGGGTGCATGTGCCCCTTTGAATCACTACATTTATATCTTTAGGGTAAATACCCTGTAGTGTAATTGCTGGGTCATAGGGTAGCTCTATTTTCAACTTTTCGAGGAACCTCCATGCTGCTTTCCAGAGTGGTTGCACCAGCTTGCATTCCCACCAGCAGTGTAAGAGGGTTCCCCTTTCTCTGCACCCTTGCCAACATCTGTCATTTCCTGACTTAATTTTAGCCATTCTGACTGGTATGAGGTAGTATCTCATTGTGGTTTTCATTTGTATTTCCCTGATGCTGAGTGATGTTGAGCATTTTCTCATCTGTTTGTTGGCATTTGGATGTCCTCTTTGCATAAATGTCTGTTCATGTCTTCTGCCCATTTCTTCTTGGATTATTTGTTCTTTGGGTGTTGAGTTTGATAAGTTCTTTATAGATTTTGGATAGGAGCCCTTTATCTGATATATCATTTACAAATATCTTCTCCCATTCTTTCAGTTGCTTGTTAACTGTTTCCTTTGCTGTGAAAAATCTTTTGATCTTGATGAAGTCCCAATAGTTCATTTTTGCTCTTGCTTCTCTTGCCTTTGGCGATGTATCTAGGAAAAAGTTGCTGTGGCTGAAGTCGAAGAGGTTGCTGCCTGTTTTCTCCTCAAGAATTTTGATGGATTCCTATATTACACTGAGGTCTTTCATCCATTTTGGGTCTATTTCTGTGTGTGGTATAAGGAAATGGTCCAGTTTGATTCTTCTGCATGTGGATGTCCAATCTTCCCAACACCATTTGTTGAAGAGACTGTCTTTTTTCCATTGGATATACTTTCCAGCTTTGTCAAAGATCATAGAGTTGATCTATGATCAACTAATGATCTATCGAAGATCATTAGTTGATCATAGAGTTGAGGGTCTATTTCTGGGCTCTCTTTTATGTTCCATTGATCTATTTGTCTGTTTTTGTGCCAGTACCATACTGTCTTGATGATGATAGTTTTGTAATAGAGTTTGAAGTCTGGAATTTTGATGCCACCAACTTTGGTTTTCTTTTCAACATTCCTCTAGCTATTTGGGGTCTTTTCTGGTTCCATATACATTTTAGGATTATTTGCTTTTTTTTTTTTAAATATTGATGGTATTTTGATAGGCATGGCATTAAATGTGTAAATTGCTTTAGGTAGCATAGACATTTTCACAATTTTTGTTCTTCCAATCCAGGAGCATGGAACATTTTTCCATTTCTTTGCGTCTCCCTCAATTTCTCTCATGAGTACTTTATAGTTTTCTGAGTACAGATTTTTGTCTGTTTGGTTAGGTTTATTCCTAGGTATCTTATGGTTTGGGGTGCAATTGTAAATGGGATTGACACCATAATTTCTCTTTCTTCTGTCTTGTTGTTGGTATAGAAAAATGCTACTGATTTCTGTGCATTGATTTTATATCCTGACACTTTACTGAATTCCTGTATGAGTTCTAGGAGTTTTGGAGTGAAGTCTTTTGGGTTTTCCACATAAAGTATGTCATCTGCAAACAGTGATAGTTTGACTTCTTCTTTGCCAATTTGGATGCCTCTGATTTCTTTTTGTTTTCCAATTGCTGAGGCTGGGACTTCTAGTACTGAATAGCAGTGGTGATAATGGATATCCCTGCCATATTCCTGATCTTACCGGAAATGCTCCTGCTTTTTCCCCATTGAGAATGATATTTGCTGTGGGTTTTTCATAGATGACTTTGATGATATTGAGGTATGTACCTTCTATGCCTCTACTGCAAAGAGTTTTGATCAAGAAAGGATGCTTTCCTTTGTGAAGTGCTTTTTCAACATCTTTTGAGAGTATCATATGGTTCTTGTTCTTTCTTTTTTTAATGTATCACATTGATTGATTTGTGGATGTTGAACCAACTTTACAGCTCAGGCATAAATCCCATTTTGTCATGGTGAATAATCCTTTTAATGTACTGATGGATCCTATTAGCTTGTTTTGGTGAGAATTTTCATATCAGTGTTCATCAAGTATATTGGTCTGTAATATTCATTTTTGATGAGGTCTTTGTCTGGTTTTGCGATCAAGGTAATGCTGGCCTCATAAAATGAGTTTGGAAGGTTTTTTTTCCATTTCTGTTTTTTGAAAGTTTCAGGAGAATAGGTATTACTTCTTCTTTAACTGTTTTGTAGAATTCCCCTGGGAAGCTGTCTGGCCCTGGGCTCTTGTTTTTTGGGAGAATTTGGTGACTATTTCAATCTCCTTCCTGGTTATGTGTCTGTTCAGGTTTTCTATTATTTCCTGGTTCGATTTTGATGAGTTTATATGTCTCTTGGAACATATCCATTCTTCCAGGTTGTCAAATTTGTGAACATAAAGTTGCTCATTATATGTTCTTACAATTGTTTGTATTTCTTTGATGTTGGTTGTGATCTCTCCGCTTTCATTAATGATTTTATTAATTTGGGTTCTTTCTCTTTTCTTTTTGATAAATCTGGCCAGGGGTTTATCAATCTTCTTAGTTCTTTCAAAGAACCAGCTCCTAGTTTTCTTGATTCATTCTACTGTTCTTTTGGTTTCTATTTCATTGATTTCTTCTCTGATCTTTATTATTTCTCTTCTCCTGCTGGGTGTAGGCTTTTTTTGCTCTTCTTTCTCCAGCTCCTTTAAGTGTAGGGTTAGGTTGTGAACTTGAGACCTTTCTTAATTCCTGAGAAAGGCTTGTATTGCTGTATACTTTCCTCTCAGAACTGCCTTTGCTCTCTCTCACAAATTTTGAACAGTTGTGTTTTCATTTTTATTTGTTTCCATGAATTTTTTAGTAGTTCTTTAATTTCCTGGTTGACCCATTCATTCCTTAGCAGGATGCTCTTTACCCTCCATTTTTTTGATTTCTTTAACTTTCTTCTTGTGATTGAGTACTAGCTCCAGAGCATTGTGGTCTGAAAATGTGCAGGGTAATGATCCCAATCTTTTGGTATCGGTTGAGACCTGATTTGTGCCCCAGGATGTGATCTGTTTTGGAGAATGTTCCATGTGCACTAGAGAAAAATGTGTATTCTGTTGCTTTGGGATGGAATGTTCTGAATATATCTGTGATGTCCATCTGGTCCAGTGTGTTCTTTAAGGCCTTTATTTCCTTATTAATCATTTGCTTGTATGATCTGTCCATTTCAGTGAGGGGGTGTTAAAGTACCCTACTATTAGTGTATTATTGTCAATGTGTTTCTTTGATTTTGTTATTAATTGGTTTATAATTGACTGCTCCCATGTTAGGGGCATAGATTTTTAAAATTGTTACATCTTCTTGTTGGATAGAACCTTTAAGGATGATATAGTGTCCTTCCTCATCTTTTATTATAGTATTTGGATTAAAATCTTCTTTATCTGATAAAAGGATTACCACCCCAGCTTTCTTTTGATACCCATTAGCATTGTAAATTTTTTTCCACCCCCTCAATTTAAATCTGGAGGTGTCTTTGGGTCTAAAATGAGTTTCTTGTAGACAGCATACTGATGGGTCTTGGTTTTTGTTTGTTTGTTTGTTTTGCTTTGTTTTGTCTTTTTCCATTCTGATACCCTGTGTCTTTTGATTGGGGCATTTAGCTCATTTACATTCAGGGTAACTATTGAAAGATATTAATTTAGTGCCATTGTATTGCCTGTAGGGTGACTGTTTCTGTATATTGTCTCTGCTCCTTCCTAGTCTACTACTTTTGGGCTCTCTCTTTGCTTAGAGAACCCCTTTCAATATTTTCTGTAGGGCTGCTTTGGTGTTTTCAAATTCCTTGAATTTTTGTTTGTCATGGAAGCTTTTTATCTCTCTTTCTATTTTCAATGATAGCCTAGATGAACATAGTATTCATATATGCATGTTTTTCTCATTTAGTGCTCTGAATATATGATGCCAGTTCTTTTTGGCCTGCCAGGTCTCTATGGATAGGTCTGGTGCCAATCTAATATTTCTACCATTGTATGTTACAGACTTCTTGTCCTGAGCTGCCTTCAAGATTTTCTTTTTGTCACTAAGACTTATAAGTTTTACTATTATATGGTGGGGTGTGGACCTATTAATATTGATTTTGAGGGAGCCTTCTCAGTGCCTCCTGGATTTTGATGCTTGTTTCCTTTGCCATATTAGGGAAATTCTCTACTATAATTCACTCCAATATACCTTCTGTCCCTCTCTTTCTTCTTCTTCTGGAATCCCAATCAGTTTAACATTGTTTCATCTTATGGTATCATTTCTCTCTCGAATTGTCCCCTCATGTTCCAGTAGTTGTTTATCTCTCTTTTGCTCAGCTTCTTAATTCCCTGACATTTTGTATTCTATATCACTAATTCTCTCTTCTGCTTCATCTATCCTAACAGTAAGAACTGCCATTCTGGAATGCAACTCATTAATACCTTTTTATTATTTCAGCTTCATTAGATTTTAGTTATTTTATTTCTCCAGAAATTAATTTTATTTCTCCAGACAGGATTTATCTAATATCTTCCATGCCTTTTTTGAGCTCAGCTAGCACCTTGAGAATCATCATTCTGAACTCTAGATCTGACATATTGCCAGTGTCTGTATTGATTAGGTCTCTAGCCATCAGTACTGCCTCTTGTTCTTTTTTTTTTTTTTTTTGTGGTGGGTTTTTCTGCCTGTCATTTTATCCAGTTAAGAATATATGAACAAGAGAATAAAATACTAAAAGGATAGCAGAGATCCCAGAAAAATGTACACTAACCAAATCAGAGGAGACCAAACCTGGGGGTAAAAATGGGGCTAAAAAAATTTTTAAAAGAATATATATATATATATATATATATATATATATATATATATATATGACTGGTGACTAGAACTTAGCCACCCACTTGATTTTTGGGTGTACTTTGGACTCTTAGGAGAAACTACCTTCCAAAATTTTAAAGAAAGAAAGAATACACACACACACACACACACACAATAAGGGTAAACAGGACGAAAAGATGGAATATGATTGTAAAGTTGAAAATATTTTTAAAAAATTCAAAACAGGAATTGATAAGTTGGTTGGAAAAAGAAAGCAGGAAAAAAAAAAAAAGGAGGAGAGAATGTGCTCAGGCTGGAAACTATAGCAAAGCCCTGTGCTAGATTTAGGGTATATTTTGATCTATTAGGAGAAATTGTATCCCAAATTTTTTAGAGAAAAAAAACCCTCTATGTATACAAAAAAAAAATAAGGTTAAATACAATGAAGGATAAATATGAATATAATAATGAAGGTTTAAGAAGTTTTGTTTTTTTTTTTTAAATGTACTGTTAAGATAAACTAGTTAAAAAATATTAAAAGCGGAAAGAGGAAAAGTTTTAAAAAATTAGAATAAGAAAAAAATAAAATAAAATAAAATAAATTAATTTAACTTTCCAAGACTGAGGATCATGGGGAGAAAGCCATGAGTTCAAAGGATCGCTTCCTCCTAGTGCTGGCATTCCTCTGTTCTCCTTGATTCATGAGTTTGGTCTTGGCTGGATGTTCTTGCAAATCTTCTGGGGGAGGCGCCTGTTGTAGTAATTCTCATATGTCTTTGCCCGAGGTGGAATTGCACCTTTTTGCCAGGGGCCAGGTTAAGAAATCTGCTAGGGTTCACCCTTGGGAGTTTTTGTTCCATGAACACTTTCTGTAGAGCTCTGGAGGATGAGAATGAAAATGGTGGCCTCTGCCCCAGAGGAGCTGAGAGCTCAGGGCCCCACTCCTCAGTGCGCCCTCAGAGAAAAGGGGTCAGTCACTCCTGTCTTCCTGGTCTCTGGCCGCACTCCAAGCTCACCAAGCCTATGACTGAGCATTTCTGTCTCTGGTGCACAGACCCATTTGGAGTCTTCAAACCCAGCATATTCCTGTGTGCTGATCCTCCAGAGGAGGTAGGTGAGTATCCCTGGATCTGCCACTTGTGGGGTCCCTGCTCAAAGAGCAGTGGTCCAACTGTGCTGCAAATTATGGCTTAAGGTAACCCTGAGCTGAGAGCTCACTCCTCATCTCTGTCTCTGTAGCTGGCTTCCCCACTCTGATACCTGGGAGCTCTGACACATAGATACTTTTGATCTTTTTGTGACCGCATGGGACTTGAAACCATACTGTCCCTGTGAGGGGTCCACCCCCGCTTAGCCTCTGGAGTGATGTCCCTCAGTGGAGCAGACTTCTAAATGTTCTGATTTTGTGCTCTGCTGCTCCATGCCTTGCTGAGAGCCAGCCCCTCCCCCTGCAGTCTATCTTCCCGTCGCTTCAGATTCACTTCTCCACACATCCTACCTTCTGGAAACTAGTTGATTTTTTGTTTCTAGAATTGCTACTCTTCTTCTCTTCTATCTCCTGTTAAGTTTGTAGGTGTTTAGAATGGTTTGATAACTATCTAGCTGAACTCCTGCAACCTGATGTCATTTCAGCCCACTACTCTGCCATCTTGCCTCTCCTCTAAAACTTTATAGAATTATTGGGTCACCCAGAATATGATTTGTGCCCCTAATTTTTGTAATCAAGGAGAATAGGTCATTGTTAAGTGGGTAAATGCCTCTGAAAAAGTTAATTAAAGAATCAAAGTTTCAATTCTCTCATTTGTAAAATAGAAATAATAGTGTCAAGTTTAGGAGGCTGATGTGGAGATTAAATGGCAAGATGGTTATAAAATGCTGTCTTAATTTCCTGTGGCAGCTGTGATAAACTACAAATTTACTGGATTAAAACAACATTTATTATATTTAACAGCAGGAATCTGAAATGGATCTTTGGGGCAAGATCAAAGTTTTGGCAGTATACTTTGCTTTCTGGAGTTCCTTGGGAAGAATTAATTCCCTTGCTTTCTCCAGTTTCTAGACACCACCTACTTTTCTTGACTCATAGCCTCTTCTTTCATCTTCACACCCAAAAGTGTAACTCTTTCTTACACTGGCATCTCTCTAGTTCAGTTTTGTTTTTGTTTTTGTTTTAATTTATTCCCTCTTCTACTTTTAAGAACCCTTTGAGTACATTGGAACCATCTGGATAAACCCAGATTATCTAGCATTTTAAGGTCGTTTGACTAGCAACCTTAATTTCATCTATACTCCTTAGTCCCCTTTGCCATGTAAACTAACAGACTGACGTATTTTAAGATTAGGATATATATCTTTGGAGAGCCATTATTTTGCCTATGACACGTGCCACATATTATTGACATATTCTTCAACTTCTGTTTTTAATCTTTTGTGGAGGTAACAATAGTATCATCTTAATGGAGTATTTGTGATAATTAAATGAGGTAGTATAAAACACTAAGAACAGCTTTTAGCAAATAGTATCTATTTAGTACTTGGAGTCTGCTTTGGGTTTTATTTTCTTTTTTGTTTTGGGGTTGTTTTTTTTCTTTTGTATTTTTTACCAATAATTTTTTTTAAAAATAAATTAATGTATTTCACAGCATTGTGACAGTTAGAGCTAATGTATGTAGAGTTTATAACACTTACTAGTTAAATAAAATTGTCTAGTTAATATATTCAATTCTTCTGTCTCTCATCTATAAATTGGGGTCAATAGTTGTATATATCTCAGAAAATTATTGAAAAGATTAAACTAAAAGTATACATTAGCATTTAACACAGTGCCTGGTACCTAAAAGGGTTCAATAGCAAGTTGGTCATAATAATGCAAATTATTACCATTTCTATGTGGTCTATGATCTATGATACTTTCTAAAATAATTCCCCCTTGAAAGATTTCTCAATTTTCTTGGAATAATAAATGTTGTATGAGAAAACTGGGAAAGTGTTCATTATAGACAGATGGATTCAATCTCTCTAAGCCAAAGCAGATTACTCCCTACCTGCAGAATCCCTCCCTTTTCCAGAGACCTATTGAGGTTTAGTGAAAAGCAAAGATAAATGGGCATTCATAGGCTGACCATAAGCCAAGAGTAGAGGACTTCTCTTTGCCAAATCCACATGTACTAGATGCACAGCCGGATTGTGCAAGCCATAGGAGTTCTAACAATCTGCATAAGGTCCTGAGAAGCAACTGGGTATTTGGAGACTTCTGAGGCCATTTTTATCCATTGCTGGTCTATAGCTATTACTTAGGATATTCTCATTTGGAGTATTTTCCTTAGCAATGAGCATAGCTTTGTTCATAGGTACCTAAATTAACTATTAAAATATAATGTAAATCCATACTTTTTAGGAAGGGATGGGATCTGACCCTTCTCTCTTTCTTAGGTTGTGTTTTTGGTTTGGGTTGGGTTTTTTGTTTGTTTGTTTCATTTTGTTTTATTTTAATACTGGCTACATTTTGTGTTCAACAGCCAGAAAACATTTTTCGTGGGGTGGGGTGGAGCGGAGGTGGCAAACATACTACTTTCTTAGGCTTTTGTTTTCATACCTTCTGTTCCTTCTACAAAGTATTCTCTTAGCTTTCTAATCCACCTAGAAAACTTCTATTGACCATTAAAAACCTGTTTCAGACATTATCTCCCTCTCCCAGTCTCTTCCATAAATTGTCAATCTATCTACTTTCTAAGCAACCTTCAGGTCTTGTATTAATCCTTTTATTTCACTTGTAACATTGTGTTTAAATTTCTTGCTTTACTACCTGTCTTAGCAACTACCTAAATGACCTACCCAATTACCCAAAAGTGTGTCTTTTCTGGTTCCCTGTCCCAGATAGCAGCTCAGTGCTTCAAAGATTACTGAAACTCAGCAAATTTTTGACAAAGGAAGCAATGAACTTAAGAGTATTTCAGTTTCAATAGACAGTAAGTTAAACTAGCTTAAGCAAAAATAAAAATTTATGAAAAAGATATGGGAGCATTTCATAAAACCAAAGATTAGAAAGCAGAGCCAAACCTCAGTTGAGCTAATGTTAGTTCATAACTGAATCAGTCCCTCATCACTGGAAATTCTTTGTTTTCTTTTGTCATTCTGGAAATATTTTCTTTCTTCTCTCTTTCTCTCTCTCTCTCTCTTTTTATCCTTTGGTCTCCTTAGTGTTTATTCGTAGTCATATTTCAGTGGGAAAAACAATTCTGCAGAAGCTGAAATCAGAGTATGTATTTCATAATTAGCCCTGTCCAAATTTTATTGGCGCAAGACATTATATATGTATATATGTATATATGTATTTATATATATAAATTTATATACTTGTTAGATAGATAGATATATACTTATTATATATTGATATATATATATACATATAAACTCCCTATAAGGGAAACCTTTTTTTGATTTTATTTTTTCAGTGTTCCAAAATTCATTGTTTATGCACCACACCCAGTGCTCCATGCAATACGTGCCCTCCATAATACCCACCACCAGGCTCACCCAATTCCCCACCCTTCTCGCCTCCAAAACCCTCAGTTTGTTTCTCAGAAACTCTGGAAACATTTTCATTCTTTTCCTCTTTAGATTGGTTTCTCTGAATCTCAAATACAAGAGGGAAGAGGATAGATACCCAACATGACCCCCTGTTTAAATGCCTTTTTCATTCAATCATGTTATAAAGAACAGTGAATCTTCTTGAATTCTAACAAGAGTTTTGCCAGAAAGAATTTGATTGTTGTTCATAAACTTATTAATAATGGTGTGGAATTTGGAGACTTGAGGTAGTTACTTCTGAGATGACATTATTGGACTGATAATTGTTCTAGACAAAGAGGTGCAGATATGTTGGAAGGGGTAACACCTGTTCACCACAGGTGTCTATCTATCTCTCTAGATAGGAGAAATAATTGAATTCTTAACATCTTAAAGTAAATAATTTTTGCTTAAGAGAAAGGCCTAAAGTTATGTGAGTAGCCCTAATCACCATGGTGAAAAGGATCCCCAGGCTTTAAGGTCTCTGGGAAAAAAGATACTTACTTCCAAATTTTACCAGGCTGAGCCTACTTTTATCTACCAACCAGAAACTTCAGGGACTTTTCTGGTGTCTTTTACACACAGAGCCACTCTTAGGGGCTGCTGTGTATTTATTACACACTACCAGCACTCATTACGGATGTGTTAAAAATTCAGATCCTTAGAGAAAACAGTAGATCGAAGTATTGACTCCTGTTTCACTTTCCCCATCTGTCCAAACATCAATAACAACAGTGTATGGGGGTCTGGAAGCACTGGGCTAATGTACCTTCCTTCGATCATAATTCCAGAGTTTGCCTTAATTAAGATTGATTTTTGCCCCTATGTTGTACATCTCTTAACTAACAGAAAAGTCACAAGGGCACAGTTTTTAAGCATTAAGAATATGAGGACTGTGGAGGAGAAAGTGGAATCAGATCTTGTACTTATGGAGTCTGGAAACTACATGGCTGATACACTTAAAATAAATCCTCAAGCAGATTCTTAAGGCATTGATAGAGTCACATAAGGGCATTGGAGAAATGAATTGTTCTTCTGACTTGCTTTCCTTCATATGTGCTGCCTGGGTGCATTATTGTTTATGTGGAGGAAGGAAAGTTACCTTAGATTAAATAAGTGAAGGCCACAGCAGGCCAGAATTGTTTGCTTTTATTCTTAGACATTTTCAGAAACATCACTGTCATCAACAGAATTCTTTAGAGTGCTCACAATACTGTAGTTCTCCTTCAAAATGCTTGTGTTCAACAAAGGGAAAGTACAGCCTCTGCCCTCAAGCAAATTACAATCTAGAATAGAAAGTAGACATGGCATTAAGGAAAAGGGGAAGTGAAATCATATAATACATGAATAAAACCACTGCACAAAGGGATTTTGATTAGTTATGACTTTACATCTTCATACATCTGCTGAAAAAGAGACTTCCTTGGGGAAATAACTTTAAGAGAGTTTGGGTTTTTTTTTTTTTTTTAAAGATCTAAAAACAGACCATAGGCTAGGCAGAAAGAAAGAGACTAAAGAGACTATTCTGAAGATTGCAAATATTTCATGCTAGAATTTTATCTTTCTATTTATTAAAGTATATTATGAGAATAAAAGGTCCAAGAACTGTGTGTGTGTGTGTGTGTGTGTGTGTGTGTGTGTGTGTGTGTTTACTATCTACAGAATACTTGCTTCTTGAATTCTAAGAAAAACAGATTCCTGGGGCGCCTGGGTGGCTCAGTGGGTTGGGGCCTCTGCCTTCGGCTCACTTCATGATCCCAGGGTCCTGGGATCGAGCCCCACATCGGGTTCTTTGCTCAAGCAGGAACCCTGCTTCCTCCTCTCTCTCTCTCTCTGCCTGCCTCTCTGCCTACATGTGATCTCTCTCTGTCAAATAAATAAAATCTTAAAAAAAAAAAACAGATTCCAATTATAGCTTCTTCAATAACGTTACCATGACATGTAAACTAATACAACAATTTTCAAATGATTATTTTATAAATATTTAAGTAAATAGCATAGTAATTTCATTTAATTATTTCATTCTTCCATTTTTTGTTTCATATCAGCCCTGGAAAATATATTGTACATTTATGGGACTTAAGTTTTGGATAGGTATGTGGAACATCTGGAGAACTCTGATAGGGATCATTTGGAGGTCGAGATGAGAAAATCTTCATGCTGGTTATAATAGAAAAGGAAATTTATTGCGAGGATTCACTCACAGATTTCATTTGCTAATGAATCCAGGCAAATAGTTAGTCAGGGTCTTTCCAAGGTGATCTAGTCTCTTGTTTCTATTCTCTCTATTCTTCTTTGTTCAGACCTGACTGCACATTTCTCAAGGGAGAAAGAAGAAAAGTGAATGAAAGAGGACGAGGAGAAAGGCAAATGTAATGTTCATCAGAATGAACACGTGTTATGTGTATATACATTTATAAAAACTAATATATCAGCTCACTGTGGCACATTTTAAACCAAAGTATTATAGCTGTGGGACATAAAATATGACAGCTCCTGCTAGGTAAAAGGAACAGAGATTGCAAAGGGAAGGATTATATTAATATAACTTCTTTGATGAATAGTAAATGAAAGCTTATTTTTCACTCATATTACATGCTTATTTAGATTAGTGGAGGAGTTCTAATAAAGAACCCAGGCATCTAATGTTTCTTCATTTGGTAGATACACCATCTGGAACGCAATGTCCCCATGATGGCTTCGCTGGCATTGACCAGAGATAGGTGAAAGCTTGAAGACCACACATCAGCTCTTAAATTATTTAGCCTGGCAGTAAAACACATCACTTCTCTCATCTCACTGAATGAAAATATTTAAATGAACCCTTATCTCCCTCCCTATATGTGGCTTTCCACTGAGACATAAAGCTATGTGCTACAGGATCTTAAACTAAAAGGGCTTATTTGAGAATACTATAATATAGAGTAATTCACAGTGAAAATTTAAGTTATACAGTCCAGGCCAGGTTTTGTCAAAGTGTGATACCTGGGCCAGTAGAATCACCATCATCTGGCTACTTGTTAGAAACTAAAAATCTTAACCATGCCTCATTCTGGGGGTGGGGCTTAGTAATCTGTTTTAAGTTCTCTAGTGTTTTGAATGCATGCTAGAATTTGAGAAACATTGTTCTAGTCTGTGGGTGCTATATATATATGCACAGTTATGCAAATACAAATAGAATTTAACTATAAATTACTCCTTCTTAGCGTATTTGTGATAGTTTGTTAGCTAGATCTAATAACAACAAAAATAATAGCTTATTATATTCTAGATACTATACTTAATGTCTGTCATGGTACAATTCTCAAAATAATTATATGACATAGATCTTCTTGTTATTTCCACTTTACAGAGTAACCTACCTAAGCATCAACAGGATAAATCAGAGATTTATGAGAAAATAAGCTAATATGTAAACCTAAGAAGTATAGTTTCAGAGTAGGGGTTGTAATTGACTTTACCAGTCAATTTATTGTCCTCACTAATACTTGGTTCAGCCTATATTTCCCATGTTTCTTGTAATGTGTCGATATATAGGAGTTGAGCACCTTCCTCTGTAAAGATAGAAGTCTACCCATTGACCCTATTCTCCAAGCTTTGTTCCATTTTCCTTTCCTTATCCCTCACAATTTGCATATTTTATAGGCTTCTTGGTCCATCTTTCTGCTACTGCTTCCATGGGCAATCTCTCTGGTTGCACTTTGTCCAAATTATCCCAGTTCTTTACGTCTTGGATTACTACAAACATGCAGTTAGAAGGTTTGATAGTACAACCTCCAGAGCTTATTCTAGGGACTGCCAAGGATGCTTGTGAAAGGCAGAACCCACTTTAACCTTTAGCAAATAAAGCAGATCTTCTCTATTCTAATATCCCATCCTTTATTTCTAAATGCTCCCTAAGTGGTTTGCTACAACTACACATCAAGAGTGTGGGCTTCCTGCATTCACCCTTCAGTAAAAAAGGCTGAAATGTATTAATTTCCTATTGCTCTTGTAAGAAATTCCCACAAACCGCATAGCTTAAAGCAACATAAATTCGCTATTTTATAGTTCTGGAAGTCAGAAACATGACACAGGTATCATTGGGCTAAAATCAAGGTGTTGGCAGGCTTTCACTCTTTTCTGGAGACTCTGGGGGAAATCTGTTTCTTGTTCTTTCCAGCTTCTAGAAGCTGCCTGCATTCATTGGCTCATCACTCTCTTCTATCTTCAAAGCCAGAAATAGAGGATTTTTTTAAACCTCATCACTTGGACACTAATTTTTCTCCTTCTCTCTTCCTTATAGATTACATTGGATGTAACTCATAATCTAGAGTAATCTCCTAATTTTAAAACCAGCTAGTTAGCAGCCTTGATTTATCTGTAAACTTAATACCCTCTTGCCATGTAATATAGTATAGTAACAAATTTTGGAGATTAAGATATGGACATCTTGGGTGAGGGTGGGGGGTATTCAGCCTACCACCTTGACCAACTCAGAATGTTAACTTTTATCCTTTTACTGACCACAATCTGTGTTTTATAAAAGCAGAAACTATGTGAGGATAGAATTACAAGAATTCCTGGGTAGTTCAGTCAGTTAAGTGTCTTCTTTCAGCTCTGGTCATGATCCCAGAGTCCTGGGAATGAGCCCCTACATCAGGCTCCCTGCTCAGCAAGGAGTCTGCTTCTCCCTCTTCCCTTCACCCCACTTGTGCTCTCTCTCTCTCTCTCTCTGTCTCTCAAATAAATAAACAAAATATCTTAAAAATAGAATTATAAGTCATATGAACTGGCTAATTAATCTCTTAATTAATCTATCTCTATAATAAATATGACTATATGTTCCCAAACATCCCAAAATAACTTTTTTTTTCTTTTTCATTCTGTGTAACTCTGCTGGCTCCAAAACTCACATCCTGTGAGATTTCCATGACACCTGTCTCCCATCCCACTCCATTCATTCCACATTTCTCTATCATCAATATCTTTGGCTTAAGTGCTCAGGACTCATTTACATATTTCTTTCTGCTGAAAAGCAAATATTACTAGATTTCTTAATTTTTTAAAATATTTTAGTGACAGGGACATTTTGCTAGTTTGTTGTGCATTTCTCCTCCTTCCCTTACTAATGCTATCAAGTGTAAACTGTGCCTCTTTAGTTTCTATTAATCTCTAATGCAGATTTTTGTTTATTTTTGCCTAAAAACCTTTTTTCAAACCCATGTCACAAATAGTTGTGCATTAAAAATGAAGTTCTTAAGAACACTTTATTCTTAATTGAATAACACATAATCCTTGGTCAGTTACCTTTGTTCTCATTATTTTTCCATCTTTCCTATGTGAAGCCTTTGTTAGAACTCATTCTTGATTTAAAAAAAAAAAAATGCAGCTTCTCTGTATGACATTCACAGATTTCCAGGACTTATCAAGGGCTTTCTATACTATGTCTAACGCTGTGCTAAGGAATGTTACATATCTTTTTTCATTATCACCAGAAATTTCTCAGGCACTGTAATTCTTAGGTAATTTGAATTACAGGGAGTTTAAGTAACTTATTTATGATTACACAGCAGACAAGGAACAAAATAAGGATTGACCTCAGCTTTCTATCACAAACCCCAAAATCTTTAGTATGAGTTGTAGGTCCTTGCCTTCTAGGATTTTCAGTTGCTCAATCATCTGCCTTGGGAACCACATCAAATCAACCCATTAGGCCACAAACTGCCTTTTCAGTTTAATTCCAGAAGTATTTACTGAATATTTTCTGAACTATATATATACATGCCAGGTGTTATTTACCTGTGATTCTTCAGTGTTTATGCCAACTCAGCCTTAGAGCATTATATACTTTCTTCAGTCTTAATGTCAAGGACATTCTTAAAATTGCTATGGATGCAAAAGCTTTCTGAATACACTGTATATATGCTGATAAAAAGGAAAAAAATGAACTTGATTTGAATAAAAGAAAATTAGCAGCAGTTGTTTTGTCAGTTCTTCTCAGAAAGCAGTTGTACTTCACGTGGAGCAAAATGTCCCATTGATGTTTGCATAGAGAAGACATTAATGCAATGGAAGCTACTTGGCTCCTTGGGAATGAGAATCCAAAATGTAAGAGAGGGGTACAGAGGAGAAGAAGAAGGACCCAACGTTGGGAAAATTATTCTGAAATGGTATTAATTTTCTGTTCGCCCCTCCCACACATGTACGCACATAACACTTGTGTTTTGGAGACATCAGTTCTCAGTGACAGCATTGCCCCTACTTTCAGGGGATCATAACATAAACTCAATCCTTTATTCTCATGCCTCTTTAGAAAGCATCAACAGGCAGATGATACACCTAAACTAGTGAGGGCTCCTCTGAAGCACAGAGCATAGCATTTCTGATACCAATCTTGGAAGCAAATAAGGTTGTTTATCTACCTGTGGTCCGGGACTCGTCTTTCTACTTAGGCTTCAAGAGATTTGGGGGGACCAGTCGGATTCCAAAGGCTAAGTACATTTGTCTGTATGCACATTTAGGAAAATTTCAAGAATTAGTTTTCATTGGAGAGTTGTATTCATTCCATCCTCTGACTTGTCTCTCTTCATACCTCACAGCATCCTCCAGAAGCTTAAAAGACGTCTCTAGAGGCCCTTGAAGTAATGAGAAAGCTGATTTTTTTCCCCTATCTAATAATTATACTTTGATTTCTCCATAACAGTCCTTAGTTTACTGCCAGTTGTCAGTAAAACTTTTTTTTACAGCTTTAACCTCTCCGCGTTACACCTGCCCTTTGCCGGCAGATCCATCCTCAGTGGGCCACATCTCCTTTGCAGTTCCCATCTGTGTGAATTTGTCCACTAGGTGGAGATGTAACAATTTAGCTCACGGATCACAGTGTGAGACAGATTAAATTCACTGACCACTGCTCAGTACTCTGGGGAAGCATATTGCTCTGGCCCAGAATTGCAAATCAAGTGCAGAGTGAGAAAACAGAACAACAAATCCCATAACAGGAGCACAATTGGAGATAACAAATTCCATGGGACAAATGCACGTTGATTCCACAAGCGAGCCCTGTGTTAGGCCTCCCGAATTGCTTGACTAATTCCTGTTTGGTTTGTAGTAGTGAAAAAAAGTCGGCGGGGGGGGGGGGGGGGGGGGGGGGGGGGGGGGGGGAGTGGAGAAAGCTCTGCACCAAGTTAGGAAGCTGGGTTCTGGGTCCAACTCTGTCACTCACCAACTGTGGGCTTCATCTTTCTGAAACTACATGTTCATGCCTATAAAATGAAAGGGTTAGAACATATAACTTTGAAGGTCTCTTCCAACTGTAATGCTGGATTTTACTATAAAAATTGTAATCAAATTGTAACAATTTTTGTAAAAATAGGGGATGGTGTAAGCTTAAATGTCTGCTCTTCAAATCTTGCTTCTGATCTAAGGTCTATCTGTCTCTATCCATATCTATATCTATATACATGATTTTCCCACTTTTATTTAATTTAAAAAATAGGACCAAGTAAGATTTCCAACTCTAAATGTGAGGTGTTCACTTTGTAAATTTAAAGGCAAAAGGATGGCTTTCTTGGAAGGAATTACTCATAACTGCTCTTCTCCAAATAAGCTTGCCTAGCAAATTTAATTTGTTTAGTTAAGTGTCTACACATTTATTTATATAGAACTTTGCATAACATCCTTTTCTGTTGTAGTGAATTAATACTGCTAGATTGCAAGTCTGGTGTAGAGGTTGCTTCTCACTGAGAAAAGTGAATATTTTCTATTTACAGTTTATTTGAGATTTATATTTCATGCTTCTGCCTCAGTTTTACATCCTGAAACAAAATTCTTCTATTTTTAGAGCATCCAGTTTTCTTTTGGGAAATATTTCTCTAAAACCAGAATGAATACATCTTTTGACAGAAGATACTAGAAATCAAATTCTACCTTCCTGTCTCGTCTAAAATCTGCTTTTCTCCCCATTCAAACGCTTTTATTTTAATCTGTTCTTGTATGAAACATTACTTGGATACATAGAAGCACAGAAAACCTAGTGTGTGTGTGTATAATTTATATTTATATCTTAAATATATATATTATTACATAATATTCATTATTATATTATTAATTTCTATTTATGGTAGAAGGACAACAGAGATTATTCAGTTAAAGGCTTTTTATTATACCAATGAGGAGATTAAACCCTTATCCAAAGTGGCTTATCCAAAGTTATTCAGCAAATGAGTGAAAATATTGATTTAGAGGGAAACTCAGACTGAACAAAGGGAGGGCTAAATTCTCTACCCATGTAACCTCAATATTTTGATCCAAACATAACTTTGTGTCTGCAAGATGGAATCACCTATGCTAGGGTTGGCATACTGAATTAATGCAGAGCGTATTGTGGAGTTTATCTCATGGCCTCATAACTGGACTATCACACAAAGGATGGGATAGAGCAGAGGCTTCCAAAATGTGTTCAGTGGTAATTGGTTCCATGAAGAGACCCACCAAAAAGACTCTCCAGTCAAGTAAATCGATATGTGAACTGTGCCCTTGAACAATCTTTAGCCAGGCTTTTTTAAGTCCTTCTCTGGACTAGGCCTCAACCTTTCCCACCCTCCCAACCACCCAGGTCTATCTTTAACCTGCCTAACTCAGTTGTAGCAAGAATCTTGCTAAGTCATTTTAAGAAAAATTTCTCAATTGAATCTGAACACTACGACCTGACCTCAGGAAGAATCCAGTTACATCAGTTTAGCCAGAATCTCCTGCCTTTACTGTCTCAGTACTTTTCCATCCACCAACCCCTCCCTCTGCTCATTGGCTCTAAATCCTTTGCTGTCCTTTCTGTATTTAGAGTTGAGCTCAATCTCTCTCAGCTATTACAGTCCTCTCATGGAAGAATCGTGAATAAAGTCTTGCTTACCATTATAACAAGGATCAAAATACTTTTTTTTTCTTAATAAAATACAGTGGAGGAGCGCCTGGGTGGCTCAGTGGGTTAAGCCTCTGCCTTCAGCTCAGGTCATGATCCCAGGGTCCTGGGATGGGAGCCTGCTTCCCTTTCTCTCTCTGCCTGCCTCTCTGCCTACTTGTGATCTCTGTCAAATAAATAAATAAAATCTTTTTAAAAAATAAAAAATAAAATAAAATATAGTGGAATACCACATATTTACATGGGATCCACTAATCAGGTAGCACATTTAAGTTCTGCAATAGAGAAAACTGTTTACCATGGTTTAATTCATTATTCCTAAATCAGTTGGACTTTTTTTCTTTAAGAATTGTCTATTAACAACTATGTGATTTAGTTCCAAAATAATGGATTTTGTGATCAGAACCTATGTCTCCTATCATTATCTGTAGCCTGTTGTTTTCCAAGTCTGGGTAACTCTGAATCACTGGACAGTACAGATAGGGTAGGGGGCTCTAGTTAGGATTTCCTTTTGTACTTGTGAGAAAGTGCTCTGAGTTGCTCACATAGTCTTACTTAAGAATTCCTCATGACAGAATATGAACTTACAACCAGGGTTCCATGAAGAGAAATTATAAGTATTTTACTTAATATTTATGTCGGTAAATTATGCATTCCTCTCTAGCATACCTGTATTTATTTTCACATGAAATTGTTTCCTTCCAAAAACTTGTAGAAAATATATAATTCATAGAACTATACTATGTCTGTAATATGTCGTATTTTCTGTCATATAGACCTTCATATCTTTGGGGAAATGCAAAGCAGGTGAGGCAAGAGAACATTCTGTTTCCTTTTGGTTGTATGATCTTGGTCTAATCACCTGCCTTATCTGAGGCCTCACAACACCAGCCAGATGGGGCCAATCAGAGCTGCTCTGCCTACCACACTATTTTTATGACCTCTAAAGCAGTACCACATGGGGAAATTGTGTACAGTGCTGCACAAACATAAGATGCTATTATTATTATATGGGATAGATGATAAAACTGGCATCTCATTATTTTCCAAATTTGTTCTCAGGAAGAAACTTTTCTAATATTTGGACAGAGTAAGCATCAGTGGAGTAGTGGGTTTAGAAAAAAGTGCTTCCTCATAATTGAATCAAATAAAACAGGGATGGGGAAGGGGCCAGATCAGACCAGATCCACTAAATTAGAAGAGCTGCTATGAGTTGTATAAAAACATTATATATCATATTGCAAGGCATGCTAGAACACAAATGTTCTCTACATGTATTCTCAAAACAACCTTGAAGATTGCATTAAAAAATCACAGTATTAAATGGCTTTTTTCCATTAAAGTTAGTAATGCTCTCACTGGTGTTCTTTTTAGTTCTCTGAGGAACAAGAATGCTCCCTATTAACTCGGAAGAAGAGAAAACCTGTTAACATTGAATGAGTAGGTATCTGATCATCTTAGTGTAACTTTGTGGATACATCAAAGGATGTCATAAATAGGTCAGAGAAGGACAGCATGTGAAGGAAAAGTAGTAAACTGAGAATCAGGCCACTGGAACATTTTAATTCAGCCAATCCATTTTTATTGAGTACTTTCTGTCTCATTGGCTGACCACTAGATTAACAACGGACAACACAGAATATGGAGGCCCTGGTCTCCATTAGACAGTAGGGGCTGGGAAACCATGATTAACGCAGGTGAACTTAATCCAAGAATAGGAGGATATACTTGTGAGCAGTAGGTCAGGATGTGGACAAAGAATACTTTAAATAAAATTACTTAAGATTTATCCCAAAGTATGACAGCACAACTGCAATCTGGGCAGAAAACCAAAATTCTTTCTGGATAAGAAATTTCCTAAATTCTAAAGTTATTTCATAACCTACTGTTAAGTGATTTTAGAAGAAACGTTGAAGGAAGAAACTGAGTATAGACTCAACTTTGGTCCTGTTAAGTTTGTAGTCTTGGAAAAGTCCCTAGACTTTAGTTCTTTTGTTTTTTAAATCAAAGATTGAACTAGACATTTCCTAAACTCTAATCCATATCTTACATTCCATAATTTTATGATTCTAGTGACCATTATAGTTATTCTTGATATTTTATTCAAACTGGATAGTCACATCTTTTTACACTAGAATCCATTATGAAATATGATTATTAAAATGTACTGATTGACAGGATGGATTAAGATAGCTGGAATTTTAAGGGGAATAAAATTTTTTATTTTTTAAAATATAGTATCCCTTATGCCCAAAACAGGACATCCTCCTGCTATTCCTGCATAGGTTTCATACCATGTACTGAGGTTAACATTGTGTAATAGCCTGCACGTTACAGTTAATGAGCAGTGGTGAACAATTGTCCATAGGGCCACGAGGTCTGCTTTAACATTGCATTTCTCTGCACAGGAACAACATTTGAAATTTTTTTTCCGTTATTCACACAAGTAACCCTGCTTGCTTGGGGGGGGGGGGAAATCCCAGACTCACTAGCATCTTTGCTCAAATAATGAATGACTTGTGCACTGCTTACTATAACTATTATATTGAAATTCCATATTAAACTTGTCAAGCACCCTTAACTAAAGCTGAGGCATAGAGGTATGGGGTTTGAACCATTACTGTAGAGCAGTGGATGATATCTGTTGAAGAAAGCCAGCTAGTGTTGGGTGGAGGAGAGATTTAAGGCTACCTGGAGATGCACAGTGTTATTGACAACTAGGAAAGACAAGCTCTTAGTGTTGTGCATGGTTTTGCAATGTATAACGATTACCAGGCATTTCACCAGCAAAGTAATCTTTAATCCATAGATCTCCAAACATCTTAAACACATTGATTTATTAAATGTGGCCTCTGTAACAGTAATGTCTTCAAAATTAAATCACTTAACCTCCCAGCTCAATATTGTTAGTGTTATCTGCTACCATATCTACACGACACTGAAACAAGAAGCCATGTCAATCAATTCATTAAAAAAAAAAAGAGTCAAACTTGTTAATTGCATTGTGTCAAATTAGTTAATTGGCATTGCATCCATCAAACAATGAATTTCCTAGCTAAATTATCATTTTTTCAACTGATTGACTTGGCCTGATTTAGAATCTGCATGCAAAGGTCTTATCATCTTTTTGTTTTTTGTAAATTTTGAAACTAGGACAAAATTTTTGTTTTTTATTATCTATGTATTACAATAATTATTAGAAATATTTTATAAATCTTAGAACAATGACTATTTGTGCTAAAAAACTTGAGTTTGAGTTTTATAATACATTGGCTAAAATTCTAAACCTAAGACCTCAAAAGTCTAAAGGATAAAATGGATAATCCCCTTTCAACCTGCATTTCATTTTGTAATTTTACTGAGTTTTACATTTGAAAGATGCAAGTAAACTCTCTTCATTGAGTTTACAGAAGGAGCTACAATTTCCCAATATATCTAAGGAGTTTCTCTTATCAGGTTGTAATGAAATCATTGTATAAAAATTAAGGAAAATAGCACATTTCTTTTTTTTTAAAAGATTTTATTTATTTATTTGACAGAGAGAAATCACAAGTAGATGGAGAGGCAGGCAGAGAGAGAGAGAGAGAGGGAAGCAGGCTCCCTGCCGAGCAGAGAGCCCGATGCAGGACTCGATCCCAGGACCCTGAGATCATGACCTGAGCCAAAGGCAGCAGCTTAACCCACTGAGCCACCCAGGCGCCCGGAAAATAGCACATTTCTGACTTCTTAAGTCACCACTATTCTAAGTATATAACTTTAATGCATGTATGAAATCTTAATAAAAACAAAAAATCTGGTGACACTCAGTTTTGACTTGGTAAAAAAAAAATCCTCTATGAATAATTTAATCAAGAAATCCTGGGCTTCTGGTGAGGTTCAGCAGAATGGATGTTCAATGAAGAACTTTGATATTGCCACCACCAATGATTCCTATAACTGAAGCCATGCATATGTCCATGCACCATGAGCTAACAATCTTCAAAGATTGATCTTACTAAAACTTGCTAAATAGAACTAAAAGAGATCAGGATGTGTGCTGTTATACATCTTCCTTTTTAGATCAAGAGAATCCATAGAAGTTATGATTTGGGTCTCTGATTATTATACTCTGATAATCAGATGTTCATTACTAAAAATCCTCCTCCATCCATCAATGACTTGAAGTGCCTTACTGTATTAGAAGCATGACCAAAAGTAAGGATAAGTGATCATATAATAATAGTGATGCTGATTATAGTGTGACATTGATGATGTAATAATCTACATTTATGGATAATCTACTATATGCAGTACAGCCTAGTGGTTACAAATATAAGTTCTGGGGGCACATGGGTGGGGGGCTCAGTTGGTTAAGCCTCTGACTTTGGCTCAAGTCATGATGCCAGGGTCCTGAGGTAGATTACTGCATCACACTCTCTGCTCAGCAGGGAGCCTGCTTCTCCCTCTCGATCTTCTTCTCTCCCAGCTTGTGCCCTCTTGCTCTCTCTCTCCTTCAAATAAATAAATAAATAAACTTTTCAAAGAAAAAAAAGTAAGTTCTAGAGTCATATTATTTTAGTTCAAATTACAGGTTTATTACCATAACTTAGCTAAGCATCAACTGTTTTACCTAGAAAAGAGATTAGATGAAGTGTATATACTTCATTTGATTACTGTGGAAATTAAAGAATACAATGCTTGTAAAGTTTTGGCAGACTGTGTTATATATAAAAAACTCAATAAAACTAACAATTTTTTTGTGCTAAGTCTATCAATGACTGAACAAAATGGTTATTATTATTATTATTATTTTACAGTTAAGGATACTGAGTCTCAGAGAGTTTAAATAATTTGACCCAGGGGAAATAGTTAGTAAATAATAGTGTGATTGATATTCCAAACACTAGAAGGTAGCAATTATAGAGATTCTTAAAACTGCATTCCTAACATTTTTAATGTAATTACCAAGGCTTTGGTGAAAAAGGACTGCTTGGAGTCATTCCAGGATGAGGTGAGTAAAAGGAATGCACAGGTTAATTCAACCTTCCTATTCTTTTAAACTTTTGGATTCTTTTCTCTACATTCTAATATAGGTCAAGACTGAGTCCATAGTTCAGTCTCTTAACTAGAGGAACAATGAAAACCATGGCCAGCTATACATGTTAACACCTCAAATTCAGAATCTCTGTTATATGTACGCTTATTAATGGATTTAGGCAATCCAACGGCATGTTCTTTCTTCCCTACCTTAGTACTCTTGGAATGCATTTATGGAAAGATTAGATAGATAGATAACCTCATGTTTCAAAATACTGAAATCTAACTCATGTACACAGTATTTCTGTGGGTCTTTGTAATTCTTCCCTGAAATTATTCTGAAATCCAATGCTAGTAAGAGTTTGGAATCAAATTGGGGTACTGGTATTGGATACTGAAAGATTTAGAATCCCTTGAAAGAGCATGCCTCAGATTAGCTCATAACAGGCACCCAAGCAAAGTACATCCTTCAAACAGGGGGTACAGGGGAGCTGCATCTACCAGTAAGGGAAGTTCTGTAAGATTTAGAGGGTCAAGAAACTCATATTCATCTTCATTTATCCAAATAGCCCCATTTCAATCCTTAGGTCCCACCATTTTCCAAACATCTCTCTAGCTTTCATATGAGACCTAATACATCTATGAACTTAATTGGTTTTCTAAACTGAAGAATTAATTGTTAGTTCCTTCCCCCCCCCCCCCCAGATAGATCAGTTTTACAGCTGTATAAATGGAGACTTTCAGGACAATCATAGAAGTTCTATGGCTTTCTGACCATACATTAAGCTGAAAATACAGAGTGCTGATCTTAACATTTTCTTCCTGAATGCTCTCCAGTGTAATTAGAATCAGCCATGCTACTTTACAATACTTGAGTGCCTCACAACCTATATAATATTGTATTGCAGAAGCTACCAGATTTGCTTCATTTAAGTCTTACACAGGTAATAATTTAAATAGCTGTTTGACACTGAATGCTTTGGAATATCACAATCCTATTTTCTGCTCTCTGTTATTGTTGCTTCCTTCAACACTAACCACTAGCTACATCACCGGTTTTGAAGGTCTATTTTCTAGAATTACTTCTGGTAACAAATACTGTACTTGAGATTAATGAAAACAAAACCATAACCCTCTCTAATTATTCCTTGAGGGATGGATGGGATATAATATAAGAAATTAAGTGCTTATAGGACCACTGGCAGAAATAGAAAATCTAAATCAGAGAAACTGCTAATATCTCATATTTGCTATTAAATTTCATTTTCATTTTCATTCGGAGAGTCAGAAAATATCAGAAGCTGAAGGAATAATCACTATAGCTTAGAGCCCAGCAGCAGGTGATCTCCTAAGAAGTTCCTGCAAATTTTTATAAGACTTGAAACTACTCACCTGTTTATTGTTGCTAGAATAAAAATATCACTTCTGTCTGCCTTTCACCTTTCAATCTAATTTGTATGAATTTCATTGGTAGAAGATAAGCTAGACACCTGCTTCTAGAGTATTCCCAAATAGGTTATAAGTGGGGGTTAGTTACATATTACACGTCATCCTTAACTCTCACAGTACTATAGGGCAATTAATTTTTAAAAATTGCTTACTACTTACTAGCTATTGCTATTATAAATCTTTATCAGCAGTATCACACGTAATTATCTCTATAACTATTTTAAGTACATATAAATACTGTAGCATAAATATCCACAAAGTAAACAATAAACAGTTTGGTTAATTAAAGTCCCCTTGTTCCTGTAGTAAGAGATTTCTAACTCCCCTCAGGCTGAGAATTCTCTTTGTCCAATTTCCTATTCCAGTGTAATTTAATATTCCTTTCTAATTTCTAAAGACATGGGAAAGAGGATCTTTTAAATCTTGGGGTGCCTGCCTAGCTCAGTCAGTAGATCTTGAGACTCTTGATTTCAGGGTTGTAAGTTCAAGCACCACATTGGATGTAGAGATTACTTAAAAATAAAAAAATATATATTTTTAAAAAATTAAAATAAAACTGGTTTTTCAGAGATACAGTCATGGAATAACTACTACTTTACACACATAATAACACTTAATTTCTTACAACACTACTATGAGGCAGATATTTCAAATGTCTCTGCTTTACTGGTGGATAAATTGTGGACCACTTGAATTGAGTAGCAGGTACAAAGTCACAGTTATTAAACAGTACAACTGCAGACTCTTAACTCTCAACTGCTACAAGATGTTACTTTTCAGAGTACAGATAGGATTACATCTCCAGACTTGTACCATCAAATCTTGTTTTCTCCCAGAATGTAGAATAAATCTCATTTCTTCTCTCTCTCCCTTTCCCTCTCCCTTTCTCTCTCTCTCACTCAATCTCGCTTGTTCTCACTCTCTTACTCTTTCTCTCTCTCTGTCTCCTAAAGAATCCTTTCATATTCTCATTCTTAACTTTGGAAAGCCTTCCCACTTTCCCTCTGGGAATTCAAATTATTTTCTTCCTTTCAGCCATATTTCAGCTTATTAGATTTCTTGTTCATTCCTCTCCTGGCCAAACATTATGATCACAAAACATTTCCATTGTCCTCAAACATAACTGCAATACAAAATGATAATTAACACAAAAATTGAAGACCTCTTTATCACTTAGGAAAAAATGCTCTTTTGCAGATCTTTGCACATTATAAAGAAATAGCTGGAAGTTAGGTGCAAGTTAGTTATATATATTCATCAGACAGGATCTGAACTTTAAAGTAATAAATAAAATTTTTTGACTTGATTTTATAACTCAGTCTTGCCCATTAACTTAAACCGAGTTTTCCCTAATTAATATAAATTAATGAAGCCATACTTAACTCTCCCATAGATATGTACACACACACACACACACACACACACAAATACACACTAACAAAAAGATTTTATGCGGATATAAGCAATAGTTTTCCATGTTTTAATATTCTGGCAATATTGCTTTATCCATCCATTTAAAATACAACAAAATTACAAAAGCAGCTACTTTTAACCATGTGACATTGATTATATTCCATGAATTAACTGAAGAAAGTCACCAACATTAAAAAAAGAGGTGCCCAAACACTTATTGAAGTTATTGCTTCAGAAGCTGTATTTTTTCTGTAGATACTCACAGAAATTATTCCCAGAGGGTATATCTCAAATTAGTTAGCTCCAAAGGGTTAACACAAGCACCATCAAGCCACTCCTTTACCTGGCAAATTATATCACTCTTCAGCATATGTCACTTGCACAACTTTTCAACTCTTTCCTTCCTAAGGTAATAGGCCCAGAAGCTGGATGCTGCTGCGCTTTGGCACCTGTCATTTTGACATTTCATGCTTTCTTTAGAAAAGAGAAGTTGGTAGAATGTGAGAAAAGTGGAACTTTGACAGGTTGTCAGAATATCTTGCAGCACAAACCAACCTGCCAGCCAGCCTGTTTTCTGGTATATTTCAAAGTCTCCTAGCAAACGAACTGCAGTTACTGACTGAAGAACTTCTTAAATAGAAAGACTCCTTACTTTTTACAAGATTGAAATTAAATAATTTTCCCCTGAATTGGTTGAAATATTGGTGGCTTACTTACAGTTGCATATCAAATAAAATATAGCTTGGATAAGCCAAAACTGATATAGGTATCTGAAGTATTCCTTTTATTTGACATTAATATTACTTGATTGAAGATGAGTGTCTGTAAGTCCAAAGCATTTCATGAAATGACCTTGAGTTTGCAACCAGTGAATACTTAGTGTCTTTCAAGACTAAAAGGTTCTGGCATGCAGGTACCAGCAAGGGAGCAGGGAAAAGTAGGTCAGTAACTATGACTTTAAGAATACTACCAACAAATGGAATAAGAATGTAGGTTAGCTATGACAAATTATGGGAAATGATCATGTGGACAAATGGCCTGTATAAAGTATGTTAGTGAAAGCAAGATCTCCTACCAATTCCATTTCAGTTGTGAATGTTCCTAGTTGCACAGTTTAACCCAGGAAGAAAAACAAATAGTACAATATAGTGGAGTCAAATTATTGCAGGGAAAATATTTCATCCTTTTTATCTGAACTTAATAACAAAGGGAGAAAAAAAGGAAAGTAAAAAAGAAAAAAAAATGTTGTGTAACTTTCCTAAGATTTCTGTTATCATGTTTCTAGATAAGTCTTACTTAAAGTCCTACTTACTTAAAAAAAAAAAGAAGAATCATTTTTTTTTCTGGTTCCCCTCCCATCACAAGTTAGTAAATATAAATCAGCATGTAGTTCATTCAATATGATTTATATTTTTTTCTTGGTATACCTTTGAAAATACTTTTTAAAAGGAAAAGTATTTTGTCTTTGTTTAATTGAGATTTTATGGCATTTATGGTATAATGCCAACAATTAATGTTCATCTAACTTTTGCAATAAAACTTTAATCTGTAACTTTTAAAAATAATGCACATTGTTAAAATCACTGCAGTGGGGCACCTGGGTAGCTCAGTGGGTTAAAGCCTCTGCCTTCAGCTTGGGTTATGATCCCAGCGTCCTGGGTTGGAGCCCCACATTGGGCTCTCTGCTCAGCAGGGATCCTGCTTCCTCCTCTCTCTCTGCCTCTCTGCCTACATGTGATCTCTCTCTGTCAAATAAATAAATAAAATCTTAATAAAATAAAATAAAATAAAATAAAATAAAATAAAATAAAATCACTGCATTATATTTAATGCAGTTTCTATCTATATGACCCAGTACCCCCCTAAATGTTATATCATCCTTTTCTGACATAAGATTTTACGGTTATAATAACCTGTCCCACATATATTGACTTCTAGGGGAATCTTTCTGAAACACATCTCTCTAAATGACTCCATTTTACAGTGTGTGACTTCCCCCATACGTTGTTTAGTAAAAGGGATGATCACTAGGCAAAGGCTAACCTAAGCCCTCCTTGACTGAAAAAAAAAAAAAAAAGTTCAGCTCCAATAAAAGCTTTCTCTCTCTCTAGAGCATTTACCAGGTAGAGGTGGAATATTAGAGTATAATCAATAAGAATTCCTTGATTTTGAGTTGGAGCTGGCCAGGCAAACTAAATATACATGTTCTGAAACATCAGTAATTACATAAGAGGATGGTTAATCAATGGGTAGCTAATCATTTAACAGATAGAGGATATGTGCTAGATAGAAGCCGAAAGGGACAAAAAATAAAGTCTGCTCTCCAGGGTCCTGACAAATTTTAAGACATGTCTATTCTTATTATAAGCATATTTTTCTTGAACTTGAGTGGAGCTCTTCCTTAATATTAACAAAACCCTGCTTAAAATAGACCATTCTAAGCAAATGTGAACCTATCCATAAAATCATTACCCTTTCTATTTCAAGATGCTATATCTAAACATTCTGCTGTTCATTCACATAATGGTAAAATTTGATGCATTTGCCTAAGTCCTTTCAATCCCATTATATATATTAACCTGTCACCTGGAGAGCCCCCCCTTTTTTCTTTTATCATTCTCTTAATTTTTACAGTAACTGTCTCTTTTGCACCCTCTTTTCTGTTGGTGGTTGAGCACTGGATTTCCTTTTTCAGGATAATTTGCTCCATCTCTTACACCTCTCTCTCTATTTTTCATTCTGTTGTTTGTTGCCATTTTTCTGTTTCATTAATGAGGAGTATATATATCACAAAGTCCCCGGCTGTGATTCAGGGAACCCAGAATTTAGTCCTTCTTACAAATATGAGACCTGGGGAATATCACTGCACTTTTTGAATGCCAGTTTTCTCATCTAGAAAAGCCTAATAATATTACTGACTCATAATTTCTTGTGAAGTTTATGGAATTGCACACATGGAATTTCTTAGCACAATACTGGAAATTGGCAGATGTCTAATAACATGTGAGGAATTTAGACCTAGAAGACTTTGTTCAATCTTTGAGGTATATCTTCAGAGATCTGTACTTACTGTATTTCTCCAGTTTATGAGCACAAGTCATTAATATGTATCTATAGGCCATGAATAACTAATTGTTACATTCATTAAATATCACACTTTTTTAAAAGATTTGTTTCTTTGTTTGAGAGAGAGAGCAGTGGGAGGGTCAGAGGGAAAGGGAGAAAATGAGTTCCAAGTAGACTCCCCAGTGAGTCTGGAGCTCAATCCTGAGACCCTGAGACCATCACCTTGAACTGAAACCAAGAGTCAGAGGCTCTGAGTACAGATTTTTTGCCTCTTTGGTTAGGTTTATTTCTAATCTGTACTCAGAATACTATAAAGTACTCATGAAAGAAATTGAAGAAGACACAAAGAAATGGAAAAATGTTTCATGCTCATGGATTGGAAGAACAAATATTGTGAAAATGTCTATGCTACCTAAAGCAATCTACATGTTTAATGTAATCCCTATCAAAATGCCATCATTTTTTTTTTTTACAAAGCAATGGAACAAATAATCCTAAAATTAATATGAGACCAGAAAAGACCTTGGATAGCCAGAGGAATTTTGAAAAAGAAAGCCAAAGTTAGTGGCATCACAATTTCAGGTTGCTGGGGGGGAGTGGGGTAAGGAGAGGGTGGTTGGGTTATGGACATTGGGGAGGGTATGTGCTATGGTGAGTGCTGTGAACCGTGTAAACCTGGCAATGCACAGATCTGTACCCCTGGGGCTAATAATACATTATATGTTAATAAAAAACTAAAAAAAAAAAAAAAGAAAGAAAAGAAAAATAGTCATAGCCTCAACTGACTGAGCGACCCAGGTGCCCCTAAATATCAAACTTTTATATTCTACTACTAAAGTTGCTGTTCCTTGGAGAAAGTTTATTTAATTGGTAATAGCATTTAACTTATATTAAGTATTTCTTATGTGCTAGAAAATTCATTTTCAAATATTCCCCAAAACCTGTGGTTATCTCATTATTGCTACTTTTCCAATAAGAACTGAGGTGAGAGCTGTTGAAATACATGGTATAACTATGAGTAAATGGAGGAGTCAATATTCAAATCAGGTGGGCATGATTTAAGAGCCTGAAATTTGAATGACTCAGGTCCTTGCCAATTTGCTTCTCTGCACTTTAACCTTCCCTCATAGCCGACACTGTATCTTACTTTCCAAAATTTTTTGTTTGTACTTTTAACAACTATAATTGTATATTTTATATTGTTTGATGTTATGTATGTTTTAGTCATGTCTTCCTAAATAGAGTATGTAGAATCTTGGGGAAGAGGTCATGTGTTAAATATCTGTATACCTACTTTAGCAGTATACCAACAGCAAGAAGTATAACATATATCTGGTACTAGGAATCAGTAGACTTTTCTGGAGCCTATTGTTCCTAACTGATTCAAGTGGTATGAGGTAGGAACTTATGAAGAAGTCCAATCACAGAGAATGTCAAAAGACTCTAAAAAAGCTTGTTTCAGAGGAACTTCAGATGTTCCTACTATCAGTATATTGTCTTGTTCGAAAAATAAGCATGGAAGGTGAATGATTTTTCTTTACTTTCTTGCCATAATTGCTTATCATGTCCTCTAACTGTTGCCCAAAGACTTCCTAATTATTTTTTTCAGCCAGCTGCATATTTCAGGTATGCTCATGTTCTCTGCAGCCCTGCCTCTGCAGTTTGTCTATGTATCTTTAGTTAGTTTCCATTCCACAAGTTACTTATACATGTGCATCAATATGGGGCTCGTACCGCAGAAAAGAATAGACCAAACTGAAACACTATAAGGAAAAGTCTTGGAAAATAATGTCTGAAAACAGGCAAAATATAGACAATTGTGATGTCTGCAGGTTCAATCTGGTGGGTAGAAACTGGCAATATGTTTTTCCAGTGCTTGTCTCCATTCCAACTAAAAAAGGGCACTAAGACCATATAGGTTGACTTATCTGTTCCACTGTAAAGAATAAGAATGTAGCCCAAAGGGACTGAGATTTAGCATGAGCTATATAGGAAAGCTAAGTCACTAGCCCCCAGAAGGAGTTTAGAGAAGTGGACTCGTTTTGAGACAGGGACTTAGAAAAGACTCAGGCTCATCACGTAGAAACAATGGGATGACATGGGTCAAGGCATGTGGACAGTAACAATTCTGGAGTAATAATGTAATTTAAGAACCACTGAATCCAAAATCTAGCAATTCTGGAGTCTAATATAAGCTAGGACTCATTGTTCATTTAGGACACACAGCATGGAATGGATAAGATGTAAAGAAGAGGGATGGGTGAAGAGGAAATTGTGAGAAGAGGAATTACTCATGTATCTGTAAGTAGTCTCCCCTCTGTGGAGTACATGGCAATTGCAAGTTTCTTAAAATGGTGGGTTTGTGAGACTCTTGATAATATGCAATATCTGCTTCTGAGAGGGCTGAATAACTCCTTCAGATGGAGTCACTAGTGACTTAGCTCGGAGAATATTAACTACACAGAACCAGGAGATATTAGCATGGTAACGTACATGAAGACATTCAACTTAAGTTCTTAGCTCTCAGCTTGCACCCTCTAAAATAGCTTCTAGTCAGAGTAGAGGGAAAGTTGACTTCCTTTGCAAATATATATACTTTTTATTTTTAGTATTTTCTTAGGTCAAATTGATAAAATTCTTACATAATTTTATTATATATTTCAAGCTAAAAGATGCATATTTAGAACAATGCATTTCTGTATTCTACTACAGAATTTATTCTACCATATTCTATGCCAATGATTGATTAATAAAAGTAAATAACTAAATTATATATTTGTCCAAAATACTAGATAGATAGATAGATAGATAGAGAGTCAAAATATTTTAATAGGATTGATGATTATCAAATTCAACCTAACTCAGTGATTATATTATGATAGCATTAAAATATTTGAGTTCTCAATTGATATCCTCATCCTGCAAACTACCACCCTCTTTCTCATTCCAAACACAAGCCAATTAGACTCCTTTATTGGTTGCTTCATTTCCAAAGGATCTATAACTTCTGCACTTTCTTTCTCTGCTTCCTTTCAATTCAGGGACAAATGGTAAATTTTAGTTTTAAGAGTCACTTAAACAAAATCATTCCAAATATTTTACATCTAAAGAGAGACCTACCAAATAAAATTTTATCTTCAAAAACTACAGTCATGAAATCAAATATAACTTTCTCAGACCTCCCAGATGCTTTTACTCTGTATTATAATTATTATACTTGTCTCCCCATTCAATATTGAACTTCTCCACAGCTAATTCTATAATCAGATTATCTTTTTAAAAAAAAATCCTTTGACATGAAATTTGTCACCATGGTAGGCAACTAATTAAATCTAATAGTATGAATGAATTGTGTATTGGCATGAAAGGTTGATTCACTTCCTGTGTGGCTCTCCATTCCTCACTTAGGCAATACTGAGATATTTCTGGATCTTGGCTCCATTTTTTTCAAATCCAGTTCCATTAACTCCTGACTTTACCTCTTTGTTACACTGTTTCTCACTGCTTCTCCTTTTATCAGATTAATTCTACTTAGATTTTAGAGGAAAGAAAAACCTTTTTCTATCAGGATTAGCATTTCTCCAAATCTTTTTTCTCACAGTTGCACTTCCTGCTTTGGAACTCAAAAACAAAGCAAAACAAAACAAAACCTCACTTCTTTGGTTTTCCATCTGAAAATGGAATCTACTTGACTTGTTTTTTAGAGGGAAATAGATGATTTCAGGGTCCTGGATCAAGCCCCATGTTGGACTCTATGCTTAGTGGGAAATAATAATACTGAAGTCTGCTTCAGTACTTTCTCTCTCCCTCTGCCCTACTCTTTCTTTCTCAAATAAAACTTAAAAAAAAAAAATAAAATATATTATGGCCAAATAAGTGACCGAGACTTTAGGTTGAATCTCCAGTTGAGACCTCCCATATTCATTGTTGTGTCTGGTAATCTGCAAAAGCAAAAAAAAATAAAAGGCAGAGCAGTCTAATGACTGTATCTGGTTTCTCTGCCCTTCAGTCACTCTTGATGTCCCTTCCCACATCTTTCAGTACCTTTAGCAGGATTATCTTCAGAACAGGGAGTCCTTAGTGGTAAAAACTTCCCTTGGTATCTGCGTATGAGAATGTACCTCTTATAGGAAAGATCAAGCTACCTTTTACCTACAAAATGTTTGTTCCAGTCTAGAGCCTCTATAATGGAGATATCATTAAAAAAAAGCACAGAGAGCTACAGTCAAGTTTACAGGGATTTATAGTAAGTCAAACCAGTTTTTTTATTGTTGTTGTTGTTGTTAATAAAGCTCATTTCATTCTGAAAGATTCCAAAGACTCAGACAAACTGCATGGATTTAATAACAGTGAAATATTGGTAACTGAAATAATTCACCCCACCACATTAACAAGGAAGAAATTTAGGCCAAGGACACAGGGGTGGCCCCTACTGTTCTATAGTGTTATGTAGTCTTTAATGTTCACACAGAATTTGCTTTTTAAGGCATTATCTGAAAGACGCACACATTCTAAATTGTGCAACACTCAATATATCTACCTTGGAAGGATGAATGGTTGAGTGAATCGTGCTGAGATCTAAGCCTCCCTGTCCAGGGATTCAAAATGTTTGAACCAGCTGCTGAGCCTACTAAGCCAACTCTCCACACTCCAACAGGATAGCTTCTCTGCAAAGGTCAGTCATTCCCCCTTCTACCCATGTAATTTTCCAGAAACTAAACAGTAGTTAGTAGGAAAAAAGCAAACAAATTACCTCCTCAGAATTTTCTCTGGATCAGAGTGTTATTAAAATTTGTGTGCTATTTGTGGAAACATGACAGAGACCATGAAAGGCAGCTCAAGAATAATTTCATGCCATTGATTCAATTTACGCATGAGGGACTGAGGCTCAGGATGTTCATCTCTTGATGCCCAAATGCAAGTCTTAATGCTTCTACTTCAAAAATGTATACAAATATATCAACTTTTCTCCATGTCAAGTACCACCAGAATCATGCAAGCCACAGGTGTCTCCATGAATTAAATTGCTTAAACAGACAGCATCACTCCTCGTTCTAAAACAACATGAAAAAAATAAATAAATAAAAAGTAAGACAATATGAAGCTTTTTGTTAATTTAGCATAAAGTCCAGATTCCTTTACATGGCCCCCAAAACCGTGTGTGTCCTGGCCACAGACTATTTTTTGACCTCATCTTGTATTACTCTCTCCACACATTGTATTTGAAGCAGTATCACTTTCTTCTATTCCTCAGATACACTGAACTCACTCCCACTGCAGGGCCCAGGCACTAGCTCTTCCTTCTACCTCAAAAACTCCCAATCCAATGTTAAAAGATGGGCTTTTTCTTCTCACCAGTTGCTAGCTCAATTCTCAGCTTCCCAAAGGATACTTTCTTAGATTATTGTCTGATGCTGTCATTTCCACTTCCTTGTCACTTTTCTCACACAATTTTGGGTGTTTTCTAGTGCTACTTAGACTATTGAATTTGTTTTGTTTACCTGTTTAGTATCAGTTTAACCCACTAAAAAGACATCTACATGTAAAGGGGTACTCTATTTTCTAAGCCACAGTGTTATATCCTTGGATTTTTCTGAAATGTGGACTTTGAAATTAGACACTGAGATGTAGGGAATGTGGTAGAGTTAAAAGGAAATTGGATTGGGAATAAGGAAATTTGGTTTCAGACTTGCTTGACTCTGCTGCTCTATTAGCTGAGTGACCTTGGAAAAGTCAATTAATTTTTTAGTGTGTAGAGTTCTCATTTCAGTGGAAATAGTTAATGAACATTTATTTTATAATTTAAAATGCATCTTAGTGCTCAAAATACAGTTTGGCACATTGCTTATGCTCAATATGCCCTTTTCCTGAATCAAAGTGATTTTGGTAAATGTTGTCATTTCATAATATATAAGGAAGTTTGTTTTTTCTTTTATGTGTTCTTGAGTTCCTGCCATTTCCCATTTAATGCTATATTTGCTTAATAATTTATCAGTTTTGCTGGGTGAAATGCAGAATTGACCATGTAAAAATAAAAAGTACCTTTAGACTGAGCCTGTAGGGTCTAGGAGCTTCACATACAGATCTTTATTCAGACCGAAGTCCAGACACATACAAGATTTGGGTTGGTGTAGAATATTAAGGAAGAAACGGGGAATGGGAGTATCTATACAGAGTTTGTTTGAATGCTAATAAATCATGAAATCACTGCTGCCTTGCTACTGGGATTTGCTGCATAAGAAGCCTGCAGTTCTACAAAGAATGGGGTCCCTACAGAACTCCTTATTCTGGCTCTAACTGATACACTCTAGGAGGACAAAAGCTCAATATGTGGGGGTTGGGGAGACAAACACTTGAGGAGATTTCAGGAATAGAAGATTCCTTATTCAGAATCTTACATATGTATAATTGTTATTTTAATATTAATCAAACCTTGGTGGCAGAATTGTGATGGCTCTGTGAACAGAACTATCTACACAGCTGGTTGTTGAGTTAATTTACTTCTTTTAAGGGTCCCCTTGCACTCATTTGATATTGTTTTCTGTGTGTAACTTCCCTACTGTGTCTTGAGCTAAGTAAATCTACCTTTCTGAATTTAATGTACTCTGACATGGGCATGTTCAGAACTGGAGATGCTACAGGAAGTAAGATTCACATGAGATAGTGCCTTCTTTGCTTTCCCCCTGCCTGGAGGCTGTGGGAAAACCTCCCCAGAAAGAACTGATGAAGAGGGAAAGCACACAGGCCACCTGGGCTGAATGTAAGAAGCTGAATTCTTCAGAAACAATTCTTCCTAAGCAAACATCTCTCATTCTGCCTCCTCCCTGCAAATCCTCACTGTAGAGTGAAACTAATTTAACAAGATACCCCCATTTCCTCTGAACAGTGGTGAAAATATTCCTACAGGACTTTATTAAGACAGACCCCAAAGTACTCATCAGGCCAGTGAAAGGAAAAAATCCTGCTGTGGCCTTTCTACCCACAACACTACTGCAATTAAAGGAGAAGCCAATATCAAAGCAGACAGGTAACTTTATAAGCACACCAGGCATCAGCCCATGCCCAAGGCCACATTTTTAAAGGAAAGAGCCATTATTTTTCCAATGGTACAGGAAAGGAGCTGCAGGACTTACAGGTTAAATTGAAAAGGCCTTATAAGTACCTTAGGAGGTTAACAGTATCACCTGAAGCCAGGTTCCTATCAGTTATGGATTCAATATTTTGTTGGAATTTGATGAGGTCCAAGGGGATGTTTGCAAAGGAAAAGTGTGATTGGTCCTCTAACTTGGCAGCTGTTTGGCATCCCGTGCAGAGCTTATAAGAAGTTTTTTTATTTTTCGTGTGGATCTGGCATTCCTAACACACTCTGTGCTCGATGCCAATAAGATCCCGGATGTTATTCATAGCATTTTCATTACAGTAATGGGTTCAGCGGAGAGCTGGCTGCGGAGAGATGATCTAGGGGCTCCGTTATTATTATGAAACACAAAATATTAATCTGGTTTTCACTTTTCCTTTCAATTTTCCCTTCCCTTGAAAATTTGGCAAATGGTCAAAATTAGACAAGTCTAGCAAATGAGTAAACCAGCCTAAATTATGGTCAGAAAAGGTCATTCTTTCCGTGCTTGCTCTTAGGCTTTTTCAGGACCCCTGCCCTGCCATTGATAAACTTCCTTTACCATGTTCCTGATGGGAAATCTTAATCCTCATTTGTATATTTCATTTGTTAACCCTGAAGAGGGTTTAGAGATTTAAGATTCTTGTCCTTCAGCTCCCTGAGTTTCTTACAAAGGAAAACAAAAGAAGAGGGAAGGATCACCTACAGTTCCCTCTGATCCTGGGAAGAGTTAGGACAAAAATTTTTTTCTGTGGCTCATGGTTCAATTTCACACTTTATACAAGGCTATCTTAGTGCTTTGGGGTTCAACAGATCAATTTAGACTGTGTATTTTTCCGTCTTTGTTTGCATTGTTCTTTTATCCAGCTGCAAGAGTGCTTCTCTTTTAACAAAATGTCAAATGGTGGTGAATTTGCTCAATTAGCTTTGCAAATGTGTGTTTGACTTCCTATGGCATTTTTCTCCTCCTTTCTTTGTTGTATATTTCTTATATTTCAAAGGGGGACATCAAATAAATTCTTCTTTTGAAAGAATTAGCATTTTAATTCATATTGTGGTAGTCCGCAGTTGTGTTTCTGATTGTGCTTTTAATTAAAGCACAAATGCAGGTACATTCTTTTCCCATTTGATTCAATTATTTTGGAAGTGAGGAAAATTCTTAAATTCCAGCCGCACTGAAGGTAATATTTTGACATAAAATAACTTTATTACATAATGTAGCACAAGCAGTGCATGGTGTACGGCCTACAAACTACAGAACAACTCTTTTCCCATTTTGTTTGCATAAGCCTTTATAATTTCAGTTACAGGATCTGAAAAAATGTAAAAAGAAAAAAATTGTAGTTTAAGTATCACAGGGATTAGAATGTATATTTGTTCTCTCATAAGATAAAATCAACAAAGCAATTTTTAAATGCTTAGTAGTGATGCTAGATTTTTATTTAAAAGGAGGGGGGAAATAGTCTGGGATCAGAGTAATGGCGATAAAATAGTAAAATACTGGTTAATACACACCCCGTCTCCATTCCTTTTTCTCATTGAGTCCTTTGATATTTAAGTAAGTTTTGCCAGCCACAAACAATAGTTTATTATCCTCATGAATACTTTGCTTCCCTCTCAGTTCTTATATCTAATGCAGGTAAAAAACATTCATCTTTGTCCCTTTTTCTGTTTCCCCAAGTAGGAAAGAGGTGCGTATATCATATGAAATACAATTGAAGGTCTTCAAAGGGCCACTTGACTGCTGAAGCTAAGCGCCTCTTATCTGTATCAGGATTCAGTTTCTTTGAAGTTAATTCAGAGATTATATTTCATGCCTTTAAAAATTCTTTAAATAAGAATGTGTATTATACCTTTTCCTAAAATCCTCTGGAACATTAGGTTGAAATGAAGCGGAGTGTTCAGCTAGTTTCCATTCCAATCATGGGGTAGGGGAAGAATTGCAGCTTTTGAGGTAACTTTCTCTGTTACTTATCAACAGAATAGTGGAACCATCAAAAACAATGCTTTTGTCTCCTTCCTTTCTCTTTTCTCCCTGTTAGCCTTCAGTTTTGCTCCCCTCAGCTGGAAAAAAATATATATATACTTTTCATCATGGCACTGCACATAGTTATAAAATACACCTGATGTGCATTGCTTTCGGTGTGTAGCTAATTGACTAGAATCTCCGGGTGTTATAAATAAAGTGCCTGTGAAGCACTTACAATAAAGGTGTTTTCCCCAGCTTCACAAAGAAGGTGCTGGTCACAAATGAGGAAAGAGATTCGCTGCTGAAAGTAAATTTACTCAAGGTTAGTAGCGTATTTGGCAACTTTGGTTTAGAATAACATCGATTTTCTTGTATAAGGCATTGTGCTCCCCAAAGCAGGGGGATTGGTTTGCAGAGCAAAAATATTTGATAAGCTAATCCGTCGAGCATACTGGTGTGAGCAAGTTTTATCTGACCTCAGGCAGAGTGGAAGAGAGGCTGGATATGCCCAAAAGAAGTTGGGATAGGAGAACCAAAAATAGCCAATAACCTGTTAAGAATGGGTAAATGTGTGAAAATGTGTATGAAACTGCCATCATTGGACTAGTAGGCTGGCTGTGTAAGACAAGCAAGATTGAAACCCAGGGGAGTCAGTTTTGAGGTAACTTCTTCAATTTAGTGCTAGAATCTTATATTATGTGAAATTACCTTTTTTTTTTAAGTAATTTAAAAGCATTAAAGTTGTCCACATGGGAAAAAATACATTTGAATTCTTCATACTTAATTCAAATTTAATATATTTCTATTTTCAACTAAATACCAGACTGGGGGAAGGATGAGGCCATAATTTTTCAATGCTTTCAGGCTTCTACATATCTTAAAATCTCCATATGCAAGATGTTATTAATTTAAAGTGGATATAATTGTAATAAAGTTTGTACTCAAAAGAGTTTCAACTTCAGTTCATTGTGTTAAATAAAATAATGGCCTACGAATTAATAGATACCCATTTTTATCTTGAAGGACAAACAAGGACTAAATTAATTAAAGATTATTAACTGTCAAAGTCACACCCAAGAGTATATTGATTTATCAGCTCAAGCCTTCTCTGCTGATTCCTTCTTTTGTCTGTAAGAACCATAAGATGTAATTTTGTTTGTTTTTCTTAAACTACTTAGTCATTCCTATAACAGAGTACCCCTTGAAATAGAAAATATGGTTGCTTTTTTAAATTTTAGGTTTTTTTTTTAAATACTTAAGGTGAAGGGTTATTGACTTACAAATCTAAAGTTTTTCTTTTTTCTTTTTTCTCATTAACTACCATACATAAACTGACAATTTCAGCCAGCAATTAAAGGGCAATATCAACCATTTTAACAAATATGGGTATTGTTAAGCCTTACTACGCTATGTTTACTTCAGTACATATTAGGTCTCATTTAGAAAATTCAATTACTCAATATATTATAATGAAAACACAAGAAGACAAATATCTGGAAACTTACTCAGATTTTTTTTTTAAAGATTTTATTTATTTGACAGAGGAGACACAGAGAGGGGACACAAGCAGGGGGAGTGGGAGTGGGAGAGAGAGAGAGAAAAGCAGGCTTCCTGCTGAGCAGGGAGCCCAATGCGGGGCTTGATCCCAGGACCCTGGGATTATGGCCTGAGCCAAAGGCAGACCCTTAACTCACTGAGCCACCCAGGCTTCCCTAAATTTTAATTTTTAAGTGAAGAAATTCTACAAAGTTTAATTATCAAACTTTAAGTTCCTGCACATTGGTTTAATTCTGTGCATTTGACTATAAGACAAGTCTTCTGTATGCAAAATCTTTTCTATATCTTTTTTTAAAAGATTTATTTACTTATTTGACAGAAAGAGAGACAGTGAGAGGAGGCACAAGCAGGGGGAGTGTGAGAGGGAGAAGCAGGCTCTCTGTAGAGAGGCTCCAGGCAGAGCGGGAGCCTGATGCTGGGCTTGATCCCAGGACTCTGGGATTATGACCTGAGCTGAATAAAGACACTTAAAGACTGTGCCACCCAAGCACCACTCAGATATGTTTACTGAGATTTTAGTATATGTCAGGTTCTGTCCTAGGTATTGAGAATGCAATAGTTTAAAAAGCAAATAAAGATGTCTGTTCTTCCTGAGTATATATTAAGGAAATAAGCATATGATGATGAACTGTGGACCACACAATGGGGATAAAAAAAAAAAAAATAGAGCACACAGAAAGCAGATTTGAGATGCCAGGGCACAGGGAGAAGTTGGAGGTAAATTAAAAGTCTAAGGTGAGGGTAGGCCTTATTGAAAAAGTGAGATCTGGGCAAAGAACAGGAAGATTGTTGGCAAGGATGTGCAGAGGGAACACTTGTACACTGTTGGTGGGAATGTAAATTGGTGGAGTCATTATGAAAACAGTAGGGAGGTTCCTCAAAAAAATAGAGCTACCATATTATCTGGCAATTCCACTTCTGGGCATTTATCTGAAGGAAACAAAAACAGTAACTTGAGAAGTTAATTGCATGCTCATGTTATTTCACATTATTTACAATAGCCAAGATGTGGAGATAACATAAGTGACTATTGGTGAGTGATAAATGGATAAAGAAATTCTGATTCGTAGATATTATATCTATGAATACTATATGATCTCTCTTATATGTAGAATCTTAAAAACAACAACATCAAAAACGGATAAATATAAAGAAGAGGTTGGTAGTTGCCTGAGGTAGGGGAGTGTGAGAAATGGATGAACGGTCTTTTTCATTGTTGGTTTGTTTAGTTAAACTGAATAACTTATAGTAATAAAAAAAAAAAATGGCTTTGGGGGATTGCAGAACCCTGAACAGCAGAAGTCAGGGGATAAGATGAGAGGAAGACTATTTAATGGCCCAAGGGTTTGTGGTTGTCCTCTCTTTTTCCTTAGAGTTATGGGACAGTCCTTCTTTTGCTCAGAAACAATTGATGTTTACCATGTTCAAAATGCAGTTTATTTACTGGTGACCTCCTAGGTTAGCAGTGGACAGGGACGAAAAAGAGACCATTATTTCATGGACTTTAGAGCTGGAAGTGAGGTTGGAAGTCACTTAGCCTAGCTTTGAAATGACACAAAGGAGACCTGAAGGGGATTAGTGACTTGCCCAATAAGTCAATGACAGAAAATGGCTGGGGTCTGAGTCTTCCTACCTACCCTTGCTACCTTTCTTTCCCAAGTATCCTGTTGTCATGCACATCATAAATAGTTGAGTATTAGGGCAAATGCATAGAAGCTTTGAAGAAAATCTGGAACTGTAGAGGTCCTGTGATAGCCAGTATGCTAGAGCTTTAGTTTTAGTCAATAAAGTTGAAACCACTAGAATTTAAGGACACCTGGATGGCTTGGTCTGTTAAGCATCTGATTCTTGATTTGGGCTCAGGTCATGATCTCAGTGTCATGAGATCGAGGCTCTGCACTGGACATGGAGCTTGCTTAAGATTCTCTCTCTCCCTCTGCCCCTCACCTGACATTCTCTCTGGCATGCTCTCCCTTAAAAAAAAAATACTACTAGAATATGTTGTTTCCCCCATTATTAGGCTTTCTAGTCTGGTTTAAACAGCTAGTAATTCTAAACCTTTTAATTTTTAAATATTTTCCCTAACTGTAAAAACAATTTGGGAATATATAATGACTGGAAAAAAAAAATGAAAGAAAGAAAGAACCACAACATCGTAATGAAAGGGTAACCCCTATTCATATCATGGAATTTTAACTTCTGACTTTCTCTACATGTCTCTCTCTTACTATAACTCTACAAATTGGCAGCTGGATACACAGACCAATGAATGGATGGATGGATAGGTCAATGGATGGGTGGATAGATCGATGGATGGGTTGGTGGATGGATACATGCATGGATGGAGAGGCAGATAAGTGGATGGATATGTGGATGAAGAGGTAGATGGATGGATGTGTGGATGGATGGATGGGTGGGTGCATGGATGGGTAGATGAGTTGATGGATCAATGAATGGGTGGGTGGGTGGATGGATAGCTGGGTGGAGAATGAGATGGCTCAATTGAGAAAGATCTGGGTGGAGAGAGAGATCTGGGTAGAGGGAGAGAGCAAGAGGGCTGGGTGGAGAGAGAGAGGTCTGGCTGGAGAGAGAAAAAGAGAAGTCTGGGTGGAAAGAGAGAGAGCTGGGTATGGAGAGAGGGAGATAACTGGTGTGGGGGGAGAGGGAGAGAGCTGGTGTTGGGGGGAGAGAGAGAACTGGTGTGGGGGAGAGAGAGAGAAAGCTGGGTGGGGAAGAGAGAGAGAGACAAAGAGAAAGACAGAGACAAAGAAAAAGACAGAGGCAGAGAGAAAGAGAGAGGGAGAGGGAAAGAGAGAGAGAGACAGAGGGAAAGAGGGGGTAGACAGTGGGAAAGAGAGGGTAAGAGAGTGGGAAAGAGACAGAGAGAGAGACAGAGGGAAAGAGACAGAGACAGAGAGACAGACAGAGAGAGAGACGGACACAGAGGCAGAGACAGAGATGGACACAGAGAGAGGCAGAGACAGAGATGGACAGAGAGAAAAACACACACCAGAGACACAGAGAGAGAGATACACAGAGAGAGAGACAGAGAGAGAGAGACACAGAGAGAGAGACACACAGAGAGAGAGACACAGAGAGACACGAAGAGAGACACAAAGAGAGAGACACAAAGAGAGAGACACACAGAGAGAGACACAGAGAGAGAGAGAGACACACAGAGAGAGACACAGAGAGAGAGAGACAGAGAGAGAGACACAGAGAGACACAGAGAGTGACACAGAGAGTGACACAGAGAGAGAGACACAGAGAGACAGAGAGAG